>NW_026907714.1:0-259146 GCF_028389875.1 Rhea pennata
AAGTAAGCGCCCCAGGAGGGAATCTGCCTGCGAGGGAACCTGTGCAGCACATCCCTTGTTCCGCTCGCCACTTCCCTGACTCTTAGGCAAAGCCCATCTCAGCTTGCTTGTAGGTGTGCCTCCGTGCTCAGAAGCAGCCCCGAGGAAGGCAGGACAGTGCAGGATGTCTTCTGGGCACGCAGCATGCTGCTTCCCATGCCCGGGACAAACTGCAAGCAGGTGCCTCGCTTGCGCTTCAATCTGCCGAGACTTGGAGCTGGCCAGCGCGCACCTTCCCGCAGTTTGTGCTGCTGTTCGCAAAGAGCCTCCAAACAAAGCAGGGCACTAAGGCAAGAGAAGTAAGCGCCCAAGGAGGGAATCTGCCTGCGAGGGAACCTGTGTAGCACATCCCTTGTTCCGCTCGCCACTTCCCTGACTCTTAGGCAAAGCCCATCTCAGCTGGCTTGTAGGCGTGCCTCCGTGCTCAGAAGCAGCCCCGTGGCAGGCAGGACAGTGCGAGAAGTACTCTGGGCATGCAGCATGCTGCTTCCCATGCCCGGGACAAACCGCGAGCAGGTGCCTGGCTTGCGCTTCTATGTGCCGAGACTTGGAGCTGGCCAGCGCGCACCTTCCCGCAGTTTGTGCTGCTGTCCGCAAACAGCCTCCAAACGAAGCAGGGCACTAAGGCAAGAGAACTAAGAGCCCCAGGAGGGAATCTGCCTGCGAGGGAAGCTGTGCAGCACATCCCTTGTTCCGCTCGACACTTCCCTGACTCTTAGGCAAAGCGCATCTCAGCTTGCTTGTAGGCGTGCCTCTGTGCTCAGAAGCAGCCCCGAGGAAGGCAGGACAGTGCGGGATGTCTTCTGGGCACGCAGCATGCTGCTTCCCATGCCCGGGACAAACCGCGAGCAGGTGCCTGGCTTGCGCTTCTATGTGCCGAGACTTGGAGCTGGCCAGCGCGCACCTTCCCGCTGTGTGTGCTGCTGTCCGCAAACAGCCTCCAAACAAAGCAGGGCACTAAGGCAAGAGAACTAAGAGCCCCAGGAGGGAATCTGCCTGCGAGGGAAGCTGTGCAGCACATCCCTTGTTCCGCTCGCCACTTCCCTAACTCTTAGGGAAAGCCCATCTCAGCTTGCTTGTAGGCGTGCCTCCGTGCTCAGAAGCAGCCCCGTGGCAGGCAGGACAGTGCGAGAAGTAATCGGGGCATGCAGCATGCTGCTTCCCATGCCTGGGACAAACCTTGAGCTGGTGCCTGGCTTGCGCTTCAATCTGCCGAGACTTGGAGCTGACCAGCGCGCACCTTCCCGCTGTGTGTGCTGCTGTCCGCAAACAGCCTCCAAACAAAGCAGGGCACTAAGGCAAGAGAACTAAGAGCCCCAGGAGGGAATCTGCCTGCGAGGGAAGCTGTGCAGCACATCCCTTGTTCCGCTCGCCACTTCCCTGACTCTTAGGCAAAGCCCATCTCAGCTTGCTTGTAGGCGTGCCTCCGTGCTCAGAAGCATCCCCGAGGAAGGCAGGACAGTGCGGGATGTCTTCTGGGCACGCAGCATGCTGCTTCCCATGCCCGGGACAAACCGCGAGCAGGTGCCTGGCTTGCGCTTCTATGTGCCGAGACTTGGAGCTGGCCAGCGCGCACCTTCCCGCTGTGTGTGCTGCTGTCCGCAAACAGCCTCCAAACAAAGCAGGGCACTAAGGCAAGAGAACTAAGAGCCCCAGGAGGGAATCTGCCTGCGAGGGAAGCTGTGCAGCACATCCCTTGTTCCGCTCGACACTTCCCTCACTCTTAGGCAAAGCCCATCTCAGCTTGCTTGTAGGCGTGCCTCTGTGCTCAGAAGCAGCCCCGAGGAAGGCAGGACAGTGCGGGATGTCTTCTGGGCACGCAGCATGCTGCTTCCCATGCCCGGAACAAACCGCGAGCAGGTGCCTAGCTTGCGCTTCTATGTGCCGAGACTTGGAGCTGGCCAGCGCGCACCTTCCCGCTGTGTGTGCTGCTGTCCGCAAACAGCCTCCAAACAAAGCAGGGCACTAAGGCAGGAGAACTAAGAGCCCCAGGAGGGAATCTGCCTGCGAGGGAAGCTGTGCAGCACATCCCTTGTTCCGCTCGCCACTTCCCTCACTCTTAGGCAAAGCCCATCTCAACTTGCTTGTAGGCGTGCCTCCGTGCTCAGAAGCAGCCCCGTGGCAGGCAGGACAGTGCGAGAAGTAATCGGGGCATGCAGCATGCTGCTTCCCATGCCTGGGACAAACCTTGAGCTGGTGCCTGGCTTGCGCTTCAATCTGCCGAGACTTGGAGCTGACCAGCGCGCACCTTCCCGCTGTGTGTGCTGCTGTCCGCAAACAGCCTCCAAACAAAGCAGGGCACTAAGGCAGGAGAACTAAGCGTCCCAGGAGGGAATCTGCCTGCGAGGGAAGCTGTGCAGCACATCCCTTGTTCCGCTCGCCACTTCCCTCACTCTTAGGCAAAGCGCATCTCAGCTTGCTTGTAGGTGTGCCTCCGTGCTCAGAAGCAGCCCCGAGGAAGGCAGGACAGTGCAGGATGTCTTCTGGGCACGCAGCATGCTGCTTCCCATGCCCGGGACAAACTGCGAGCAGGTGCCTCGCTTGCGCTTCAATCTGCCGAGACTTGGAGCTGGCCAGCGCGCACCTTCCCGCAGTTTGTGCTGCTGTTCGCAAAGAGCCTCCAAACAAAGCAGGGCACTAAGGCAAGAGAAGTAAGCGCCCCAGGAGGGAATTTCCTTGCGAGGGAACCTGTGCAGCACATCCCTTGTTCCGCTCGCCACTTCCCTCACTCTTAGGCAAAGCCCATCTCAGCTTGCTTGTAGGCGTGCCTCCGTGCTCAGAAGCAGCCCCGAGGAAGGCAGGACAGTGCGGGATGTCTTCTGGGCACGCAGCATGCTGCTTCCCATGCCCGGGACAAACCGCGAGCAGGTGCCTGGCTTGCGCTTCTATGTGCCGAGACTTGGAGCTGGCCAGCGCGCACCTTCCCGCTGTGTGTGCTGCTGTCCGCAAACAGCCTCCAAACAAAGCAGGGCACTAAGGCAAGAGAACTAAGAGCCCCAGGAGGGAATCTGCCTGCGAGGGAAGCTGTGCAGCACATCCCTTGTTCCGCTCGACACTTCCCTGACTCTTATGCAAAGCCCATCTCAGCTGGCTTGTAGGTGTGCCTCTGTGCTCAGAAGCAGCCCCGAGGAAGGCAGGACAGTGCGGGATGTCTTCTGGGCACGCAGCATGCTGCTTCCCATGCCCGGGACAAACCGCGAGCAGGTGCCTGGCTTGCGCTTCTATGTGCCGAGACTTGGAGCTGGCCAGCGCGCACCTTCCCGCTGTGTGTGCTGCTGTCCGCAAACAGCCTCCAAACAAAGCAGGGCACTAAGGCAAGAGAACTAAGAGCCCCAGGAGGGAATCTGCCTGCGAGGGAAGCTGTGCAGCACATCCCTTGTTCCGCTCGCCACTTCCCTCACTCTTAGGCAAAGCCCATCTCAACTTGCTTGTAGGCGTGCCTCCGTGCTCAGAAGCAGCCCCGTGGCAGGCAGGACAGTGCGAGAAGTAATCGGGGCATGCAGCATGCTGCTTCCCATGCCTGGGACAAACCTTGAGCTGGTGCCTGGCTTGCGCTTCAATCTGCCGAGACTTGGAGCTGACCAGCGCGCACCTTCCCGCTGTGTGTGCTGCTGTCCGCAAACAGCCTCCAAACAAAGCAGGGCACTAAGGCAGGAGAACTAAGCGTCCCAGGAGGGAATCTGCCTGCGAGGGAAGCTGTGCAGCACATCCCTTGTTCCGCTCGCCACTTCCCTGACTCTTAGGCAAAGCCCATCTCAGCTTGCTTGTAGGCGTGCCTCCGTGCTCAGAAGCAGCCCCGAGGAAGGCAGGACAGTGCGGGATGTCTTCTGGGCACGCAGCATGCTGCTTCCCATGCCCGGGACAAACCGCGAGCAGGTGCCTGGCTTGCGCTTCTATGTGCCGAGACTTGGAGCTGGCCAGCGCGCACCTTCCCGCTGTGTGTGCTGCTGTCCACAAACAGCCTCCAAACAAAGCAGGGCACTAAGGCAAGAGAACTAAGAGCCCCAGGAGGGAATCTGCCTGCGAGGGAAGCTGTGCAGCACATCCCTTGTTCCGCTCGACACTTCCCTCACTCTTAGGCAAAGCCCATCTCAGCTTGCTTGTAGGCGTGCCTCTGTGCTCAGAAGCAGCCCCGAGGAAGGCAGGACAGTGCGGGATGTCTTCTGGGCACGCAGCATGCTGCTTCCCATGCCCGGGACAAACCGCGAGCAGGTGCCTGGCTTGCGCTTCTATGTGCCGAGACTTGGAGCTGGCCAGCGCGCACCTTCCCGCTGTGTGTGCTGCTGTCCGCAAACAGCCTCCAAACAAAGCAGGGCACTAAGGCAAGAGAACTAAGCCCCCCCGGAGGGAATCTGCCTGCGAGGGAAGCTGTGCAGCACATCCCTTGTTCCGCTCGCCACTTCCCTGACTCTTATGCAAAGCCCATCTCAGCTTGCTTGTAGGCGTGCCTCCGTGCTCAGAAGCAGCCCCGAGGAAGGCAGGACAGTGCGGGATGTCTTCTGGGCACGCAGCATGCTGCTTCCCATGCCCGGGACAAACCGCGAGCAGGTGCCTGGCTTGCGCTTCTATGTGCCGAGACTTGGAGCTGGCCAGCGCGCACCTTCCCGCTGTGTGTGCTGCTGTCCGCAAACAGCCTCCAAACAAAGCAGGGCACTAAGGCAAGAGAACTAAGAGCCCCAGGAGGGAATCTGCCTGCGAGGGAAGCTGTGCAGCACATCCCTTGTTCCGCTCGACACTTCCCTCACTCTTAGGCAAAGCCCATCTCAGCTTGCTTGTAGGCGTGCCTCTGTGCTCAGAAGCAGCCCCGAGGAAGGCAGGACAGTGCGGGATGTCTTCTGGGCACGCAGCATGCTGCTTCCCATGCCCGGAACAAACCGCGAGCAGGTGCCTAGCTTGCGCTTCTATGTGCCGAGACTTGGAGCTGGCCAGCGCGCACCTTCCCGCTGTGTGTGCTGCTGTCCGCAAACAGCCTCCAAACAAAGCAGGGCACTAAGGCAGGAGAACTAAGAGCCCCAGGAGGGAATCTGCCTGCGAGGGAAGCTGTGCAGCACATCCCTTGTTCCGCTCGCCACTTCCCTCACTCTTAGGCAAAGCCCATCTCAACTTGCTTGTAGGCGTGCCTCCGTGCTCAGAAGCAGCCCCGTGGCAGGCAGGACAGTGCGAGAAGTAATCGGGGCATGCAGCATGCTGCTTCCCATGCCTGGGACAAACCTTGAGCTGGTGCCTGGCTTGCGCTTCAATCTGCCGAGACTTGGAGCTGACCAGCGCGCACCTTCCCGCTGTGTGTGCTGCTGTCCGCAAACAGCCTCCAAACAAAGCAGGGCACTAAGGCAGGAGAACTAAGCGTCCCAGGAGGGAATCTGCCTGCGAGGGAAGCTGTGCAGCACATCCCTTGTTCCGCTCGCCACTTCCCTCACTCTTAGGCAAAGCGCATCTCAGCTTGCTTGTAGGTGTGCCTCCGTGCTCAGAAGCAGCCCCGAGGAAGGCAGGACAGTGCAGGATGTCTTCTGGGCACGCAGCATGCTGCTTCCCATGCCCGGGACAAACTGCGAGCAGGTGCCTCGCTTGCGCTTCAATCTGCCGAGACTTGGAGCTGGCCAGCGCGCACCTTCCCGCAGTTTGTGCTGCTGTTCGCAAAGAGCCTCCAAACAAAGCAGGGCACTAAGGCAAGAGAAGTAAGCGCCCCAGGAGGGAATTTCCTTGCGAGGGAACCTGTGCAGCACATCCCTTGTTCCGCTCGCCACTTCCCTCACTCTTAGGCAAAGCCCATCTCAGCTTGCTTGTAGGCGTGCCTCCGTGCTCAGAAGCAGCCCCGAGGAAGGCAGGACAGTGCGGGATGTCTTCTGGGCACGCAGCATGCTGCTTCCCATGCCCGGGACAAACCGCGAGCAGGTGCCTGGCTTGCGCTTCTATGTGCCGAGACTTGGAGCTGGCCAGCGCGCACCTTCCCGCTGTGTGTGCTGCTGTCCGCAAACAGCCTCCAAACAAAGCAGGGCACTAAGGCAAGAGAACTAAGAGCCCCAGGAGGGAATCTGCCTGCGAGGGAAGCTGTGCAGCACATCCCTTGTTCCGCTCGACACTTCCCTGACTCTTATGCAAAGCCCATCTCAGCTGGCTTGTAGGTGTGCCTCTGTGCTCAGAAGCAGCCCCGAGGAAGGCAGGACAGTGCGGGATGTCTTCTGGGCACGCAGCATGCTGCTTCCCATGCCCGGGACAAACCGCGAGCAGGTGCCTGGCTTGCGCTTCTATGTGCCGAGACTTGGAGCTGGCCAGCGCGCACCTTCCCGCTGTGTGTGCTGCTGTCCGCAAACAGCCTCCAAACAAAGCAGGGCACTAAGGCAAGAGAACTAAGAGCCCCAGGAGGGAATCTGCCTGCGAGGGAAGCTGTGCAGCACATCCCTTGTTCCGCTCGCCACTTCCCTCACTCTTAGGCAAAGCCCATCTCAACTTGCTTGTAGGCGTGCCTCCGTGCTCAGAAGCAGCCCCGTGGCAGGCAGGACAGTGCGAGAAGTAATCGGGGCATGCAGCATGCTGCTTCCCATGCCTGGGACAAACCTTGAGCTGGTGCCTGGCTTGCGCTTCAATCTGCCGAGACTTGGAGCTGACCAGCGCGCACCTTCCCGCTGTGTGTGCTGCTGTCCGCAAACAGCCTCCAAACAAAGCAGGGCACTAAGGCAGGAGAACTAAGCGTCCCAGGAGGGAATCTGCCTGCGAGGGAAGCTGTGCAGCACATCCCTTGTTCCGCTCGCCACTTCCCTCACTCTTAGGCAAAGCCCATCTCAACTTGCTTGTAGGCGTGCCTCCGTGCTCAGAAGCAGCCCCGAGGAAGGCAGGACAGTGCGGGATGTCTTCTGGGCACGCAGCATGCTGCTTCCCACGCCCGGGACAAACTGCGAGCAGGTGCCTCGCTTGCGCTTCTATGTGCCGAGACTTGAAGCTGACCAGCGCGCACCTTCCCGCTGTGTGTGCTGCTGTCCGCAAACAGCCTCCAAACAAAGCAGGGCACTAAGGCAAGAGAACTAAGAGCCCCAGGAGGGAATCTGCCTGCGAGGGAAGCTGTGCAGCACATCCCTTGTTCCGCTCGACACTTCCCTGACTCTTAGGCAAAGCCCATCTCAGCTTGCTTGTAGGTGTGCCTCCGTGCTCAGAAGCAGCCCCGAGGAAGGCAGGACAGTGCAGGATGTCTTCTGGGCACGCGGCATGCTGCTTCCCATGCCCGGGACAAACTGCGAGCAGGTGCCTCGCTTTCGCTTCAATCTGCCGAGACTTGGAGCTGGCGAGCGCGCACCTTCCCGCTGTGTGTGCTGCTGTTCGCAAACAGCCTCCAAACAAAGCTGGGCACTAAGGCAAGAGAACTAAGCCCCCCCGGAGGGAATCTGCCTGCGAGGGAAGCTGTGCAGCACATCCCTTGTTCCGCTCGCCACTTCCCTGACTCTTAGGCAAAGCCCATCTCAGCTTGCTTGTAGGCGTGCCTCCGTGCTCAGAAGCAGCCCCGAGGAAGGCAGGACAGTGCGGGATGTCTTCTGGGCACGCAGCATGCTGCTTCCCATGCCCGGGACAAACCGCGAGCAGGTGCCTGGCTTGCGCTTCTATGTGCCGAGACTTGGAGCTGGCCAGCGCGCACCTTCCCGCTGTGTGTGCTGCTGTCCGCAAACAGCCTCCAAACAAAGCAGGGCACTAAGGCAAGAGAACTAAGCCCCCCCGGAGGGAATCTGCCTGCGAGGGAAGCTGTGCAGCACATCCCTTGTTCTGCTCGCCACTTCCCTCACTCTTAGGCAAAGCGCATCTCAGCTTGCTTGTAGGTGTGCCTCCGTGCTCAGAAGCAGCCCCGAGGAAGGCAGGACAGTGCGAGAAGTAATCAGGGCATGCAGCATGCTGCTTCCCATGCCCGGGACAAACTGCGAGCAGGTGCCTGGCTTGCGCTTCAATCTGCCGAGACTTGGAGCTGGCCAGCGCGCACCTTCCCGCAGTTTGTGCTGCTGTTCGCAAAGAGCCTCCAAACAAAGCAGGGCACTAAGGCAAGAGAAGTAAGCGCCCCAGGAGGGAATTTGCCTGCGAGGGAACCTGTGCAGCACATCCCTTGTTCCGCTCGCCACTTCCCTCACTCTTAGGCAAAGCCCATCTCAGCTTGCTTGTAGGCGTGCCTCCGTGCTCAGAAGCAGCCCCGAGGAAGGCAGGACAGTGCGAGAAGTACTCTGGGCATGCAGCATGCTGCTTCCCATGCCCGGGACAAACTGCGAGCAGGTGCCTCGCTTGCGCTTCTATGTGCCGAGACTTGGAGCTGGCCAGCGCGCACCTTCCCGCTGTGTGTGCTGCTGTCCGCAAACAGCCTCCAAACAAAGCAGGGCACTAAGGCAAGAGAACTAAGAGCCCCAGGAGGGAATCTGCCTGCGAGGGAAGCTGTGCAGCACATCCCTTGTTCCGCTCGACACTTCCCTGACTCTTAGGCAAAGCGCATCTCAGCTTGCTTGTAGGCGTGCCTCTGTGCTCAGAAGCAGCCCCGAGGAAGGCAGGACAGTGCGGGATGTCTTCTGGGCACGCAGCATGCTGCTTCCCATGCCTGGGACAAACCTTGAGCTGGTGCCTGGCTTGCGCTTCAATCTGCCGAGACTTGGAGCTGACCAGCGCGCACCTTCCCGCTGTGTGTGCTGCTGTCCGCAAACAGCCTCCAAACAAAGCAGGGCACTAAGGCAAGAGAACTAAGAGCCCCAGGAGGGAATCTGCCTGCGAGGGAAGCTGTGTAGCACATCCCTTGTTCCGCTCGCCACTTCCCTCACTCTTAGGCAAAGCCCATCTCAGCTTGCTTGTAGGTGTGCCTCCGTGCTCAGAAGCAGCCCCGAGGAAGGCAGGACAGTGCGAGAAGTAATCAGGGCATGCAGCATGCTGCTTCCCATGCCCGGGACAAACTGCGAGCAGGTGCCTCGCTTGCGCTTCTATGTGCCGAGACTTGGAGCTGGCCAGCGCGCACCTTCCCGCTGTGTGTGCTGCTGTCCGCAAACAGCCTCCAAACAAAGCAGGGCACTAAGGCAAGAGAACTAAGAGCCCCAGGAGGGAATCTGCCTGCGAGGGAAGCTGTGCAGCACATCCCTTGTTCCGCTCGACACTTCCCTGACTCTTAGGCAAAGCCCATCTCAGCTTGCTTGTAGGCGTGCCTCTGTGCTCAGAAGCAGCCCCGAGGAAGGCAGGACAGTGCGAGAAGTACTCTGGGCACGCAGCATGCTGCTTCCCATGCCCGGGACAAACCGCGAGCAGGTGCCTGGCTTGCGCTTCTATGTGCCGAGACTTGGAGCTGGCCAGCGCGCACCTTCCCGCTGTGTGTGCTGCTGTCCGCAAACAGCCTCCAAACAAAGCAGGGCACTAAGGCAAGAGAACTAAGAGCCCCAGGAGGGAATCTGCCTGCGAGGGAAGCTGTGCAGCACATCCCTTGTTCCGCTCGACACTTCCCTCACTCTTAGGCAAAGCCCATCTCAGCTTGCTTGTAGGCGTGCCTCTGTGCTCAGAAGCAGCCCCGAGGAAGGCAGGACAGTGCGGGATGTCTTCTGGGCACGCAGCATGCTGCTTCCCATGCCCGGGACAAACCGCGAGCAGGTGCCTGGCTTGCGCTTCTATGTGCCGAGACTTGGAGCTGGCCAGCGCGCACCTTCCCGCTGTGTGTGCTGCTGTCCGCAAACAGCCTCCAAACGAAGCAGGGCACTAAGGCAAGAGAACTAAGCCCCCCCGGAGGGAATCTGCCTGCGAGGGAAGCTGTGCAGCACATCCCTTGTTCTGCTCGCCACTTCCCTCACTCTTAGGCAAAGCGCATCTCAGCTTGCTTGTAGGTGTGCCTCCGTGCTCAGAAGCAGCCCCGAGGAAGGCAGGACAGTGCGAGAAGTAATCAGGGCATGCAGCATGCTGCTTCCCATGCCCGGGACAAACCGCGAGCAGGTGCCTGGCTTTCGCTTCAATCTGCCGAGACTTGGAGCTGGCCAGCGCGCACCTTCCCGCAGTTTGTGCTGCTGTTCGCAAAGAGCCTCCAAACAAAGCAGGGCACTAAGGCAAGAGAAGTAAGCGCCCCAGGAGGGAATCTGCCTGCGAGGGAACCTGTGCAGCACATCCCTTGTTCCGCTCGCCACTTCCCTGACTCTTAGGCAAAGCCCATCTCAGCTTGCTTGTAGGTGTGCCTCCGTGCTCAGAAGCAGCCCCGAGGAAGGCAGGACAGTGCAGGATGTCTTCTGGGCACGCAGCATGCTGCTTCCCATGCCCGGGACAAACTGCGAGCAGGTGCCTCGCTTGCGCTTCAATCTGCCGAGACTTGGAGCTGGCCAGCGCGCACCTTCCCGCAGTTTGTGCTGCTGTTCGCAAAGAGCCTCCAAACAAAGCAGGGCACTAAGGCAAGAGAAGTAAGCGCCCAAGGAGGGAATCTGCCTGCGAGGGAACCTGTGTAGCACATCCCTTGTTCCGCTCGCCACTTCCCTCACTCTTAGGCAAAGCCCATCTCAGCTGGCTTGTAGGCGTGCCTCCGTGCTCAGAAGCAGCCCCGAGGAAGGCAGGACAGTGCGAGAAGTACTCTGGGCATGCAGCATGCTGCTTCACATGCCCGGGACAAACTGCGAGCAGGTGCCTCGCTTGCGCTTCTATGTGCCGAGACTTGGAGCTGGCCAGCGCGCACCTTCCCGCTGTGTGTGCTGCTGTCCGCAAACAGCCTCCAAACAAAGCAGGGCACTAAGGCAAGAGAACTAAGAGCCCCAGGAGGGAATCTGCCTGCGAGGGAAGCTGTGCAGCACATCCCTTGTTCCGCTCGACACTTCCCTGACTCTTAGGCAAAGCCCATCTCAGCTTGCTTGTAGGCGTGCCTCTGTGCTCAGAAGCAGCCCCGAGGAAGGCAGGACAGTGCGGGATGTCTTCTGGGCACGCAGCATGCTGCTTCCCATGCCTGGGACAAACCTTGAGCTGGTGCCTGGCTTGCGCTTCAATCTGCCGAGACTTGGAGCTGGCCAGCGCGCACCTTCCCGCTGTGTGTGCTGCTGTCCGCAAACAGCCTCCAAACAAAGCAGGGCACTAAGGCAAGAGAACTAAGAGCCCCAGGAGGGAATGTGCCTGCGAGGGAAGCTGTGTAGCACATCCCTTGTTCCGCTCGCCACTTCCCTCACTCTTAGGCAAAGCGCATCTCAGCTTGCTTGTAGGTGTGCCTCCGTGCTCAGAAGCAGCCCCGAGGAAGGCAGGACAGTGCGAGAAGTAATCAGGGCATGCAGCATGCTGCTTCCCATGCCCGGGACAAACTGCGAGCAGGTGCCTGGCTTGCGCTTCTATGTGCCGAGACTTGGAGCTGGCCAGCGCGCACCTTCCCGCTGTGTGTGCTGCTGTCCGCAAACAGCCTCCAAACAAAGCAGGGCACTAAGGCAAGAGAACTAAGAGCCCCAGGAGGGAATCTGCCTGCGAGGGAAGCTGTGCAGCACATCCCTTGTTCCGCTCGACACTTCCCTGACTCTTAGGCAAAGCCCATCTCAGCTTGCTTGTAGGCGTGCCTCTGTGCTCAGAAGCAGCCCCGAGGAAGGCAGGACAGTGCGAGAAGTACTCTGGGCACGCAGCATGCTGCTTCCCATGCCCGGGACAAACCGCGAGCAGGTGCCTGGCTTGCGCTTCAATCTGCCGAGACTTGGAGCTGGCCAGCGCGCACCTTCCCGCTGTGTGTGCTGCTGTCCGCAAACAGCCTCCAAACAAAGCAGGGCACTAAGGCAAGAGAACTAAGAGCCCCAGGAGGGAATCTGCCTGCGAGGGAAGCTGTGCAGCACATCCCTTGTTCCGCTCGACACTTCCCTGACTCTTAGGCAAAGCGCATCTCAGCTTGCTTGTAGGCGTGCCTCTGTGCTCAGAAGCAGCCCCGAGGAAGGCAGGACAGTGCGGGATGTCTTCTGGGCACGCAGCATGCTGCTTCCCATGCCCGGGACAAACCGCGAGCAGGTGCCTGGCTTGCGCTTCTATGTGCCGAGACTTGGAGCTGGCCAGCGCGCACCTTCCCGCTGTGTGTGCTGCTGTCCGCAAACAGCCTCCAAACAAAGCAGGGCACTAAGGCAAGAGAACTAAGCCCCCCCGGAGGGAATCTGCCTGCGAGGGAAGCTGTGCAGCACATCCCTTGTTCTGCTCGCCACTTCCCTCACTCTTAGGCAAAGCGCATCTCAGCTTGCTTGTAGGTGTGCCTCCGTGCTCAGAAGCAGCCCCGAGGAAGGCAGGACAGTGCGAGAAGTAATCAGGGCATGCAGCATGCTGCTTCCCATGCCCGGGACAAACCGCGAGCAGGTGCCTGGCTTTCGCTTCAATCTGCCGAGACTTGGAGCTGGCCAGCGCGCACCTTCCCGCAGTTTGTGCTGCTGTTCGCAAAGAGCCTCCAAACAAAGCAGGGCACTAAGGCAAGAGAAGTAAGCGCCCCAGGAGGGAATCTGCCTGCGAGGGAACCTGTGCAGCACATCCCTTGTTCCGCTCGCCACTTCCCTGACTCTTAGGCAAAGCCCATCTCAGCTTGCTTGTAGGTGTGCCTCCGTGCTCAGAAGCAGCCCCGAGGAAGGCAGGACAGTGCAGGATGTCTTCTGGGCACGCAGCATGCTGCTTCCCATGCCCGGGACAAACTGCGAGCAGGTGCCTCGCTTGCGCTTCAATCTGCCGAGACTTGGAGCTGGCCAGCGCGCACCTTCCCGCAGTTTGTGCTGCTGTTCGCAAAGAGCCTCCAAACAAAGCAGGGCACTAAGGCAAGAGAAGTAAGCGCCCAAGGAGGGAATCTGCCTGCGAGGGAACCTGTGTAGCACATCCCTTGTTCCGCTCGCCACTTCCCTGACTCTTAGGCAAAGCCCATCTCAGCTGGCTTGTAGGCGTGCCTCCGTGCTCAGAAGCAGCCCCGTGGCAGGCAGGACAGTGCGAGAAGTACTCTGGGCATGCAGCATGCTGCTTCCCATGCCCGGGACAAACCGCGAGCAGGTGCCTGGCTTGCGCTTCTATGTGCCGAGACTTGGAGCTGGCCAGCGCGCACCTTCCCGCTGTGTGCGCTGCTGTCCGCAAACAGCCTCCAAACGAAGCAGGGCACTAAGGCAAGAGAACTAAGAGCCCCAGGAGGGAATCTGCCTGCGAGGGAAGCTGTGCAGCACATCCCTTGTTCCGCTCGACACTTCCCTGACTCTTAGGCAAAGCCCATCTCAGCTTGCTTGTAGGCGTGCCTCTGTGCTCAGAAGCAGCCCCGAGGAAGGCAGGACAGTGCGGGATGTCTTCTGGGCACGCAGCATGCTGCTTCCCATGCCCGGGACAAACCGCGAGCAGGTGCCTGGCTTGCGCTTCTATGTGCCGAGACTTGGAGCTGGCCAGCGCGCACCTTCCCGCTGTGTGTGCTGCTGTCCGCAAACAGCCTCCAAACAAAGCAGGGCACTAAGGCAAGAGAACTAAGAGCCCCAGGAGGGAATCTGCCTGCGAGGGAAGCTGTGCAGCACATCCCTTGTTCCGCTCGCCACTTCCCTAACTCTTAGGGAAAGCCCATCTCAACTTGCTTGTAGGCGTGCCTCCGTGCTCAGAAGCAGCCCCGTGGCAGGCAGGACAGTGCGGGATGTCTTCTGGGCACGCAGCATGCTGCTTCCCATGCCCGGGACAAACCGCGAGCAGGTGCCTGGCTTGCGCTTCTATGTGCCGAGACTTGGAGCTGGCCAGCGCGCACCTTCCCGCTGTGTGTGCTGCTGTCCGCAAACAGCCTCCAAACAAAGCAGGGCACTAAGGCAAGAGAACTAAGCCCCCCCGGAGGGAATCTGCCTGCGAGGGAAGCTGTGCAGCACATCCCTTGTTCTGCTCGCCACTTCCCTCACTCTTAGGCAAAGCCCATCTCAGCTTGCTTGTAGGCGTGCCTCTGTGCTCAGAAGCAGCCCCGAGGAAGGCAGGACAGTGCGAGAAGTAATCGGGGCATGCAGCATGCTGCTTCCCATGCCTGGGACAAACCTTGAGCTGGTGCCTGGCTTGCGCTTCAATCTGCCGAGACTTGGAGCTGACCAGCGCGCACCTTCCCGCTGTGTGTGCTGCTGTCCGCAAACAGCCTCCAAACAAAGCAGGGCACTAAGGCAGGAGAACTAAGCGTCCCAGGAGGGAATCTGCCTGCGAGGGAAGCTGTGCAGCACATCCCTTGTTCCGCTCGCCACTTCCCTCACTCTTAGGCAAAGCCCATCTCAGCTTGCTTGTAGGTGTGCCTCTGTGCTCAGAAGCAGCCCCGAGGAAGGCAGGACAGTGCGAGAAGTAATCAGGGCATGCAGCATGCTGCTTCCCACGCCCGGGACAAACTGCGAGCAGGTGCCTGGCTTGCGCTTCAATCTGCCGAGACTTGGAGCTGGCCAGCGCGCACCTTCCCGCTGTGTGTGCTGCTGTTCGCAAAGAGCCTCCAAACAAAGCAGGGCACTAAGGCAAGAGAACTAAGCGCCCCAGGAGGGAATTTGCCTGCGAGGGAACCTGTGCAGCACATCCCTTGTTCCGCTCGCCACTTCCCTCACTCTTAGGCAAAGCCCATCTCAGCTTGCTTGTAGGCGTGCCTCCGTGCTCAGAAGCAGCCCCGAGGAAGGCAGGACAGTGCGAGAAGTACTCTGGGCATGCAGCATGCTGCTTCCCATGCCCGGGACAAACTGCGAGCAGGTGCCTCGCTTGCGCTTCTATGTGCCGAGACTTGGAGCTGGCCAGCGCGCACCTTCCCGCTGTGTGTGCTGCTGTCCGCAAACAGCCTCCAAACAAAGCAGGGCACTAAGGCAAGAGAACTAAGCCCCCCCGGAGGGAATCTGCCTGCGAGGGAAGCTGTGCAGCACATCCCTTGTTCTGCTCGCCACTTCCCTCACTCTTAGGCAAAGCGCATCTCAGCTTGCTTGTAGGTGTGCCTCCGTGCTCAGAAGCAGCCCCGAGGAAGGCAGGACAGTGCGAGAAGTAATCAGGGCATGCAGCATGCTGCTTCCCATGCCCGGGACAAACCGCGAGCAGGTGCCTGGCTTTCGCTTCAATCTGCCGAGACTTGGAGCTGGCCAGCGCGCACCTTCCCGCAGTTTGTGCTGCTGTTCGCAAAGAGCCTCCAAACAAAGCAGGGCACTAAGGCAAGAGAAGTAAGCGCCCCAGGAGGGAATCTGCCTGCGAGGGAACCTGTGCAGCACATCCCTTGTTCCGCTCGCCACTTCCCTGACTCTTAGGCAAAGCCCATCTCAGCTTGCTTGTAGGTGTGCCTCCGTGCTCAGAAGCAGCCCCGAGGAAGGCAGGACAGTGCAGGATGTCTTCTGGGCACGCAGCATGCTGCTTCCCATGCCCGGGACAAACTGCGAGCAGGTGCCTCACTTGCGCTTCAATCTGCCGAGACTTGGAGCTGGCCAGCGCGCACCTTCCCGCAGTTTGTGCTGCTGTTCGCAAAGAGCCTCCAAACAAAGCAGGGCACTAAGGCAAGAGAAGTAAGCGCCCAAGGAGGGAATCTGCCTGCGAGGGAACCTGTGTAGCACATCCCTTGTTCCGCTCGCCACTTCCCTGACTCTTAGGCAAAGCCCATCTCAGCTGGCTTGTAGGCGTGCCTCCGTGCTCAGAAGCAGCCCCGTGGCAGGCAGGACAGTGCGAGAAGTACTCTGGGCATGCAGCATGCTGCTTCCCATGCCCGGGACAAACTGCGAGCAGGTGCCTGGCTTGCGCTTCTATGTGCCGAGACTTGGAGCTGGCCAGCGCGCACCTTCCCGCTGTGTGTGCTGCTGTCCGCAAACAGCCTCCAAACGAAGCAGGGCACTAAGGCAAGAGAACTAAGAGCCCCAGGAGGGAATCTGCCTGCGAGGGAAGCTGTGCAGCACATCCCTTGTTCCGCTCGACACTTCCCTGACTCTTAGGCAAAGCCCATCTCAGCTTGCTTGTAGGCGTGCCTCTGTGCTCAGAAGCAGCCCCGAGGAAGGCAGGACAGTGCGGGATGTCTTCTGGGCACGCAGCATGCTGCTTCCCATGCCCGGGACAAACCGCGAGCAGGTGCCTGGCTTGCGCTTCTATGTGCCGAGACTTGGAGCTGGCCAGCGCGCACCTTCCCGCTGTGTGTGCTGCTGTCCGCAAACAGCCTCCAAAAAAAGCAGGGCACTAAGGCAAGAGAACTAAGAGCCCCAGGAGGGAATCTGCCTGCGAGGGAAGCTGTGCAGCACATCCCTTGTTCCGCTCGCCACTTCCCTAACTCTTAGGGAAAGCCCATCTCAACTTGCTTGTAGGCGTGCCTCCGTGCTCAGAAGCAGCCCCGTGGCAGGCAGGACAGTGCGAGAAGTAATCGGGGCATGCAGCATGCTGCTTCCCATGCCTGGGACAAACCTTGAGCTGGTGCCTGGCTTGCGCTTCAATCTGCCGAGACTTGGAGCTGACCAGCGCGCACCTTCCCGCTGTGTGTGCTGCTGTCCGCAAACAGCCTCCAAACAAAGCAGGGCACTAAGGCAAGAGAACTAAGAGCCCCAGGAGGGAATCTGCCTGCGAGGGAAGCTGTGCAGCACATCCCTTGTTCCGCTCGACACTTCCCTCACTCTTAGGCAAAGCCCATCTCAGCTTGCTTGTAGGCGTGCCTCCGTGCTCAGAAGCAGCCCCGAGGAAGGCAGGACAGTGCGGGATGTCTTCTGGGCACGCAGCATGCTGCTTCCCATGCCCGGGACAAACCGCGAGCAGGTGCCTGGCTTGCGCTTCTATGTGCCGAGACTTGGAGCTGGCCAGCGCGCACCTTCCCGCTGTGTGTGCTGCTGTCCGCAAACAGCCTCCAAACAAAGCAGGGCACTAAGGCAAGAGAACTAAGAGCCCCAGGAGGGAATCTGCCTGCGAGGGAAGCTGTGCAGCACATCCCTTGTTCCGCTCGACACTTCCCTGACTCTTAGGCAAAGCCCATCTCAGCTTGCTTGTAGGCGTGCCTCTGTGCTCAGAAGCAGCCCCGAGGAAGGCAGGACAGTGCGGGATGTCTTCTGGGCACGCAGCATGCTGCTTCCCATGCCCGGGACAAACCGCGAGCAGGTGCCTGGCTTGCGCTTCTATGTGCCGAGACTTGGAGCTGGCCAGCGCGCACCTTCCCGCTGTGTGTGCTGCTGTCCGCAAACAGCCTCCAAACAAAGCAGGGCACTAAGGCAAGAGAACTAAGCCCCCCCGGAGGGAATCTGCCTGCGAGGGAAGCTGTGCAGCACATCCCTTGTTCCGCTCGACACTTCCCTGACTCTTAGGCAAAGCCCATCTCAGCTTGCTTGTAGGCGTGCCTCCGTGCTCAGAAGCAGCCCCGAGGAAGGCAGGACAGTGCGGGATGTCTTCTGGGCACGCAGCATGCTGCTTCCCATGCCCGGGACAAACCGCGAGCAGGTGCCTGGCTTGCGCTTCTATGTGCCGAGACTTGGAGCTGGCCAGCGCGCACCTTCCCGCTGTGTGTGCTGCTGTCCGCAAACAGCCTCCAAACAAAGCAGGGCACTAAGGCAAGAGAACTAAGAGCCCCAGGAGGGAATCTGCCTGCGAGGGAAGCTGTGCAGCACATCCCTTGTTCCGCTCGACACTTCCCTGACTCTTAGGCAAAGCGCATCTCAGCTTGCTTGTAGGCGTGCCTCTGTGCTCAGAAGCAGCCCCGAGGAAGGCAGGACAGTGCGGGATGTCTTCTGGGCACGCAGCATGCTGCTTCCCATGCCCGGGACAAACCGCGAGCAGGTGCCTGGCTTGCGCTTCTATGTGCCGAGACTTGGAGCTGGCCAGCGCGCACCTTCCCGCTGTGTGTGCTGCTGTCCGCAAACAGCCTCCAAAAAAAGCAGGGCACTAAGGCAAGAGAACTAAGAGCCCCAGGAGGGAATCTGCCTGCGAGGGAAGCTGTGCAGCACATCCCTTGTTCCGCTCGCCACTTCCCTGACTCTTAGGGAAAGCCCATCTCAACTTGCTTGTAGGCGTGCCTCCGTGCTCAGAAGCAGCCCCGTGGCAGGCAGGACAGTGCGAGAAGTAATCGGGGCATGCAGCATGCTGCTTCCCATGCCTGGGACAAACCTTGAGCTGGTGCCTGGCTTGCGCTTCAATCTGCCGAGACTTGGAGCTGACCAGCGCGCACCTTCCCGCTGTGTGTGCTGCTGTCCGCAAACAGCCTCCAAACAAAGCAGGGCACTAAGGCAAGAGAACTAAGAGCCCCAGGAGGGAATCTGCCTGCGAGGGAAGCTGTGCAGCACATCCCTTGTTCCGCTCGACACTTCCCTCACTCTTAGGCAAAGCCCATCTCAGCTTGCTTGTAGGCGTGCCTCCGTGCTCAGAAGCAGCCCCGAGGAAGGCAGGACAGTGCGGGATGTCTTCTGGGCACGCAGCATGCTGCTTCCCATGCCCGGGACAAACCGCGAGCAGGTGCCTGGCTTGCGCTTCTATGTGCCGAGACTTGGAGCTGGCCAGCGCGCACCTTCCCGCTGTGTGTGCTGCTGTCCGCAAACAGCCTCCAAACAAAGCAGGGCACTAAGGCAAGAGAACTAAGAGCCCCAGGAGGGAATCTGCCTGCGAGGGAAGCTGTGCAGCACATCCCTTGTTCCGCTCGACACTTCCCTGACTCTTAGGCAAAGCCCATCTCAGCTTGCTTGTAGGCGTGCCTCTGTGCTCAGAAGCAGCCCCGAGGAAGGCAGGACAGTGCGGGATGTCTTCTGGGCACGCAGCATGCTGCTTCCCATGCCCGGGACAAACCGCGAGCAGGTGCCTGGCTTGCGCTTCTATGTGCCGAGACTTGGAGCTGGCCAGCGCGCACCTTCCCGCTGTGTGTGCTGCTGTCCGCAAACAGCCTCCAAACAAAGCAGGGCACTAAGGCAAGAGAACTAAGCCCCCCCGGAGGGAATCTGCCTGCGAGGGAAGCTGTGCAGCACATCCCTTGTTCCGCTCGACACTTCCCTGACTCTTAGGCAAAGCCCATCTCAGCTGGCTTGTAGGCGTGCCTCCGTGCTCAGAAGCAGCCCCGAGGAAGGCAGGACAGTGCGGGATGTCTTCTGGGCACGCAGCATGCTGCTTCCCATGCCCGGGACAAACCGCGAGCAGGTGCCTGGCTTGCGCTTCTATGTGCCGAGACTTGGAGCTGGCCAGCGCGCACCTTCCCGCTGTGTGTGCTGCTGTCCGCAAACAGCCTCCAAACAAAGCAGGGCACTAAGGCAAGAGAACTAAGAGCCCCAGGAGGGAATCTGCCTGCGAGGGAAGCTGTGCAGCACATCCCTTGTTCCGCTCGACACTTCCCTGACTCTTAGGCAAAGCCCATCTCAGCTTGCTTGTAGGCGTGCCTCTGTGCTCAGAAGCAGCCCCGAGGAAGGCAGGACAGTGCGAGAAGTACTCTGGGCACGCAGCATGCTGCTTCCCATGCCCGGGACAAACCGCGAGCAGGTGCCTGGCTTGCGCTTCTATGTGCCGAGACTTGGAGCTGGCCAGCGCGCACCTTCCCGCTGTGTGTGCTGCTGTCCGCAAACAGCCTCCAAACAAAGCAGGGCACTAAGGCAAGAGAACTAAGAGCCCCAGGAGGGAATCTGCCTGCGAGGGAAGCTGTGCAGCACATCCCTTGTTCCGCTCGACACTTCCCTGACTCTTAGGCAAAGCGCATCTCAGCTTGCTTGTAGGCGTGCCTCTGTGCTCAGAAGCAGCCCCGAGGAAGGCAGGACAGTGCGGGATGTCTTCTGGGCACGCAGCATGCTGCTTCCCATGCCCGGGACAAACCGCGAGCAGGTGCCTGGCTTGCGCTTCTATGTGCCGAGACTTGGAGCTGGCCAGCGCGCACCTTCCCGCTGTGTGTGCTGCTGTCCGCAAACAGCCTCCAAACAAAGCAGGGCACTAAGGCAAGAGAACTAAGCCCCCCCGGAGGGAATCTGCCTGCGAGGGAAGCTGTGCAGCACATCCCTTGTTCTGCTCGCCACTTCCCTCACTCTTAGGCAAAGCGCATCTCAGCTTGCTTGTAGGTGTGCCTCCGTGCTCAGAAGCAGCCCCGAGGAAGGCAGGACAGTGCGAGAAGTAATCAGGGCATGCAGCATGCTGCTTCCCATGCCCGGGACAAACCGCGAGCAGGTGCCTGGCTTTCGCTTCAATCTGCCGAGACTTGGAGCTGGCCAGCGCGCACCTTCCCGCAGTTTGTGCTGCTGTTCGCAAAGAGCCTCCAAACAAAGCAGGGCACTAAGGCAAGAGAAGTAAGCGCCCCAGGAGGGAATCTGCCTGCGAGGGAACCTGTGCAGCACATCCCTTGTTCCGCTCGCCACTTCCCTGACTCTTAGGCAAAGCCCATCTCAGCTTGCTTGTAGGTGTGCCTCCGTGCTCAGAAGCAGCCCCGAGGAAGGCAGGACAGTGCAGGATGTCTTCTGGGCACGCAGCATGCTGCTTCCCATGCCCGGGACAAACTGCGAGCAGGTGCCTCGCTTGCGCTTCAATCTGCCGAGACTTGGAGCTGGCCAGCGCGCACCTTCCCGCAGTTTGTGCTGCTGTTCGCAAAGAGCCTCCAAACAAAGCAGGGCACTAAGGCAAGAGAAGTAAGCGCCCAAGGAGGGAATCTGCCTGCGAGGGAACCTGTGTAGCACATCCCTTGTTCCGCTCGCCACTTCCCTCACTCTTAGGCAAAGCCCATCTCAGCTTGCTTGTAGGCGTGCCTCCGTGCTCAGAAGCAGCCCCGTGGCAGGCAGGACAGTGCGAGAAGTACTCTGGGCATGCAGCATGCTGCTTCCCATGCCCGGGACAAACCGCGAGCAGGTGCCTGGCTTGCGCTTCTATGTGCCGAGACTTGGAGCTGGCCAGCGCGCACCTTCCCGCTGTGTGTGCTGCTGTCCGCAAACAGCCTCCAAACAAAGCAGGGCACTAAGGCAAGAGAACTAAGCCCCCCCGGAGGGAATCTGCCTGCGAGGGAAGCTGTGCAGCACATCCCTTGTTCTGCTCGCCACTTCCCTCACTCTTAGGCAAAGCGCATCTCAGCTTGCTTGTAGGTGTGCCTCCGTGCTCAGAAGCAGCCCCGAGGAAGGCAGGACAGTGCGGGATGTCTTCTGGGCACGCAGCATGCTGCTTCCCATGCCCGGGACAAACCGCGAGCAGGTGCCTGGCTTGCGCTTCTATGTGCCGAGACTTGGAGCTGGCCAGCGCGCACCTTCCCGCTGTGTGTGCTGCTGTCCGCAAACAGCCTCCAAACAAAGCAGGGCACTGAGGCAAGAGAAGTAAGTGCCCCAGGAGGGAATCTGCCTGCGAGGGAACCTGTGCAGCACATCCCTTGTTCCGCTCGCCACTTCTCTGACTCTTAGGCAAAGCCCATCTCAGCTGGCTTGTAGGCGTGCCTCCGTGCTCAGAAGCAGCCCCGAGGAAGGCAGGACAGTGCGGGATGTCTTCTGGGCACGCAGCATGCTGCTTCCCATGCCCGGGACAAACTGCGAGCAGGTGCCTGGCTTGCGCTTCTATGTGCCGAGACTTGGAGCTGGCCAGCGCGCACCTTCCCGCTGTGTGTGCTGCTGTCCGCAAACAGCCTCCAAACAAAGCAGGGCACTAAGGCAAGAGAACTAAGAGCCCCAGGAGGGAATCTGCCTGCGAGGGAAGCTGTGCAGCACATCCCTTGTTCCGCTCGACACTTCCCTGACTCTTAGGCAAAGCCCATCTCAGCTTGCTTGTAGGCGTGCCTCTGTGCTCAGAAGCAGCCCCGAGGAAGGCAGGACAGTGCGAGAAGTACTCTGGGCACGCAGCATGCTGCTTCCCATGCCCGGGACAAACCGCGAGCAGGTGCCTGGCTTGCGCTTCTATGTGCCGAGACTTGGAGCTGGCCAGCGCGCACCTTCCCGCTGTGTGTGCTGCTGTCCTCAAACAGCCTCCAAACAAAGCAGGGCACTAAGGCAAGAGAACTAAGAGCCCCAGGAGGGAATCTGCCTGCGAGGGAAGCTGTGCAGCACATCCCTTGTTCCGCTCGACACTTCCCTGACTCTTAGGCAAAGCGCATCTCAGCTTGCTTGTAGGCGTGCCTCTGTGCTCAGAAGCAGCCCCGAGGAAGGCAGGACAGTGCGGGATGTCTTCTGGGCACGCAGCATGCTGCTTCCCATGCCCGGGACAAACCGCGAGCAGGTGCCTGGCTTGCGCTTCTATGTGCCGAGACTTGGAGCTGGCCAGCGCGCACCTTCCCGCTGTGTGTGCTGCTGTCCGCAAACAGCCTCCAAACAAAGCAGGGCACTAAGGCAAGAGAACTAAGCCCCCCCGGAGGGAATCTGCCTGCGAGGGAAGCTGTGCAGCACATCCCTTGTTCTGCTCGCCACTTCCCTCACTCTTAGGCAAAGCGCATCTCAGCTTGCTTGTAGGTGTGCCTCCGTGCTCAGAAGCAGCCCCGAGGAAGGCAGGACAGTGCGAGAAGTAATCAGGGCATGCAGCATGCTGCTTCCCATGCCCGGGACAAACTGCGAGCAGGTGCCTGGCTTGCGCTTCTATGTGCCGAGACTTGGAGCTGGCCAGCGCGCACCTTCCCGCAGTTTGTGCTGCTGTTCGCAAAGAGCCTCCAAACAAAGCAGGGCACTAAGGCAAGAGAAGTAAGCGCCCCAGGAGGGAATTTGCCTGCGAGGGAACCTGTGCAGCACATCCCTTGTTCCGCTCGCCACTTCCCTCACTCTTAGGCAAAGCCCATCTCAGCTTGCTTGTAGGCGTGCCTCCGTGCTCAGAAGCAGCCCCGAGGAAGGCAGGACAGTGCGAGAAGTACTCTGGGCATGCAGCATGCTGCTTCCCATGCCCGGGACAAACTGCGAGCAGGTGCCTCGCTTGCGCTTCTATGTGCCGAGACTTGGAGCTGGCCAGCGCGCACCTTCCCGCTGTGTGTGCTGCTGTCCGCAAACAGCCTCCAAACAAAGCAGGGCACTAAGGCAAGAGAACTAAGAGCCCCAGGAGGGAATCTGCCTGCGAGGGAAGCTGTGCAGCACATCCCTTGTTCCGCTCGACACTTCCCTGACTCTTAGGCAAAGCCCATCTCAGCTGGCTTGTAGGCGTGCCTCTGTGCTCAGAAGCAGCCCCGAGGAAGGCAGGACAGTGCGGGATGTCTTCTGGGCACGCAGCATGCTGCTTCCCATGCCTGGGACAAACCTTGAGCTGGTGCCTGGCTTGCGCTTCAATCTGCCGAGACTTGGAGCTGACCAGCGCGCACCTTCCCGCTGTGTGTGCTGCTGTCCGCAAACAGCCTCCAAACAAAGCAGGGCACTAAGGCAAGAGAACTAAGAGCCCCAGGAGGGAATCTGCCTGCGAGGGAAGCTGTGCAGCACATCCCTTGTTCCGCTCGACACTTCCCTGACTCTTAGGCAAAGCCCATCTCAGCTTGCTTGTAGGCGTGCCTCTGTGCTCAGAAGCAGCCCCGAGGAAGGCAGGACAGTGCGGGATGTCTTCTGGGCACGCAGCATGCTGCTTCCCATGCCTGGGACAAACCGCGAGCAGGTGCCTGGCTTGCGCTTCTATGTGCCGAGACTTGGAGCTGGCCAGCGCGCACCTTCCCGCTGTGTGTGCTGCTGTCCGCAAACAGCCTCCAAACAAAGCAGGGCACTAAGGCAAGAGAACTAAGAGCCCCAGGAGGGAATCTGCCTGCGAGGGAAGCTGTGCAGCACATCCCTTGTTCTGCTCGCCACTTCCCTCACTCTTAGGCAAAGCGCATCTCAGCTTGCTTGTAGGTGTGCCTCCGTGCTCAGAAGCAGCCCCGAGGAAGGCAGGACAGTGCGAGAAGTAATCAGGGCATGCAGCATGCTGCTTCCCATGCCCGGGACAAACTGCGAGCAGGTGCCTGGCTTGCGCTTCTATGTGCCGAGACTTGGAGCTGGCCAGCGCGCACCTTCCCGCTGTGTGTGCTGCTGTCCGCAAACAGCCTCCAAACAAAGCAGGGCACTAAGGCAAGAGAACTAAGAGCCCCAGGAGGGAATCTGCCTGCGAGGGAAGCTGTGCAGCACATCCCTTGTTCCGCTCGACACTTCCCTGACTCTTAGGCAAAACCCATCTCAGCTTGCTTGTAGGCATGCCTCCGTGCTCAGAAGCAGCCCCGAGGAAGGCAGGACAGTGCGGGATGTCTTCTGGGCACGCAGCATGCTGCTTCCCATGCCCGGGACAAACCGCGAGCAGGTGCCTGGCTTGCGCTTCTATGTGCCGAGACTTGGAGCTGGCCAGCGCGCACCTTCCCGCTGTGTGTGCTGCTGTCCGCAAACAGCCTCCAAACAAAGCAGGGCACTAAGGCAAGAGAACTAAGAGCCCCAGGAGGGAATCTGCCTGCGAGGGAAGCTGTGCAGCACATCCCTTGTTCCGCTCGACACTTCCCTGACTCTTAGGCAAAGCCCATCTCAGCTTGCTTGTAGGCGTGCCTCCGTGCTCAGAAGCAGCCCCGAGGAAGGCAGGACAGTGCGGGATGTCTTCTGGGCACGCAGCATGCTGCTTCCCATGCCCGGGACAAACCGCGAGCAGGTGCCTGGCTTGCGCTTCTATGTGCCGAGACTTGGAGCTGGCCAGCGCGCACCTTCCCGCTGTGTGTGCTGCTGTCCGCAAACAGCCTCCAAACAAAGCAGGGCACTAAGGCAAGAGAACTAAGAGCCCCAGGAGGGAATCTGCCTGCGAGGGAAGCTGTGCAGCACATCCCTTGTTCCGCTCGACACTTCCCTGACTCTTAGGCAAAGCCCATATCAGCTTGCTTGTAGGCGTGCCTCTGTGCTCAGAAGCAGCCCCGAGGAAGGCAGGACAGTGCGGGATGTCTTCTGGGCACGCAGCATGCTGCTTCCCATGCCCGGGACAAACCGCGAGCAGGTGCCTGGCTTGCGCTTCTATGTGCCGAGACTTGGAGCTGGCCAGCGCGCACCTTCCCGCTGTGTGTGCTGCTGTCCGCAAACAGCCTCCAAACAAAGCAGGGCACTAAGGCAAGAGAACTAAGCCCCCCCGGAGGGAATCTGCCTGCGAGGGAAGCTGTGCAGCACATCCCTTGTTCCGCTCGACACTTCCCTGACTCTTAGGCAAAGCCCATCTCAGCTTGCTTGTAGGCGTGCCTCTGTGCTCAGAAGCAGCCCCGAGGAAGGCAGGACAGTGCGGGATGTCTTCTGGGCACGCAGCATGCTGCTTCCCATGCCTGGGACAAACCTTGAGCTGGTGCCTGGCTTGCGCTTCAATCTGCCGAGACTTGGAGCTGACCAGCGCGCACCTTCCCGCTGTGTGTGCTGCTGTCCGCAAACAGCCTCCAAACAAAGCAGGGCACTAAGGCAAGAGAACTAAGAGCCCCCGGAGGGAATCTGCCTGCGAGGGAAGCTGTGTAGCACATCCCTTGTTCCGCTCGCCACTTCCCTCACTCTTAGGCAAAGCCCATCTCAGCTTGCTTGTAGGTGTGCCTCCGTGCTCAGAAGCAGCCCCGAGGAAGGCAGGACAGTGCGAGAAGTAATCAGGGCATGCAGCATGCTGCTTCCCATGCCCGGGACAAACTGCGAGCAGGTGCCTCGCTTGCGCTTCTATGTGCCGAGACTTGGAGCTGGCCAGCGCGCACCTTCCCGCTGTGTGTGCTGCTGTCCGCAAACAGCCTCCAAACAAAGCAGGGCACTAAGGCAAGAGAACTAAGAGCCCCAGGAGGGAATCTGCCTGCGAGGGAAGCTGTGCAGCACATCCCTTGTTCCGCTCGACACTTCCCTGACTCTTAGGCAAAGCCCATCTCAGCTTGCTTGTAGGCGTGCCTCTGTGCTCAGAAGCAGCCCCGAGGAAGGCAGGACAGTGCGGGATGTCTTCTGGGCACGCAGCATGCTGCTTCCCATGCCCGGGACAAACCGCGAGCAGGTGCCTGGCTTGCGCTTCTATGTGCCGAGACTTGGAGCTGGCCAGCGCGCACCTTCCCGCTGTGTGTGCTGCTGTCCGCAAACAGCCTCCAAACAAAGCAGGGCACTAAGGCAAGAGAACTAAGCCCGCCCGGAGGGAATCTGCCTGCGAGGGAAGCTGTGCAGCACATCCCTTGTTCTGCTCGCCACTTCCCTCACTCTTAGGCAAAGCGCATCTCAGCTTGCTTGTAGGTGTGCCTCCGTGCTCAGAAGCAGCCCCGAGGAAGGCAGGACAGTGCGAGAAGTAATCAGGGCATGCAGCATGCTGCTTCCCATGCCCGGGACAAACTGCGAGCAGGTGCCTGGCTTGCGCTTCTATGTGCCGAGACTTGGAGCTGGCCAGCGCGCACCTTCCCGCTGTGTGTGCTGCTGTCCGCAAACAGCCTCCAAACAAAGCAGGGCACTAAGGCAAGAGAACTAAGAACCCCAGGAGGGAATCTGCCTGCGAGGGAAGCTGTGCAGCACATCCCTTGTTCCGCTCGACACTTCCCTGACTCTTAGGCAAAACCCATCTCAGCTTGCTTGTAGGCGTGCCTCCGTGCTCAGAAGCAGCCCCGAGGAAGGCAGGACAGTGCGGGATGTCTTCTGGGCACGCAGCATGCTGCTTCCCATGCCCGGGACAAACCGCGAGCAGGTGCCTGGCTTGCGCTTCTATGTGCCGAGACTTGGAGCTGGCCAGCGCGCACCTTCCCGCTGTGTGTGCTGCTGTCCGCAAACAGCCTCCAAACAAAGCAGGGCACTAAGGCAAGAGAACTAAGAGCCCCAGGAGGGAATCTGCCTGCGAGGGAAGCTGTGCAGCACATCCCTTGTTCCGCTCGACACTTCCCTGACTCTTAGGCAAAGCCCATCTCAGCTTGCTTGTAGGCGTGCCTCCGTGCTCAGAAGCAGCCCCGAGGAAGGCAGGACAGTGCGGGATGTCTTCTGGGCATGCAGCATGCTGCTTCCCATGCCCGGGACAAACCGCGAGCAGGTGCCTGGCTTGCGCTTCTATGTGCCGAGACTTGGAGCTGGCCAGCGCGCACCTTCCCGCTGTGTGTGCTGCTGTCCGCAAACAGCCTCCAAACAAAGCAGGGCACTAAGGCAAGAGAACTAAGCCCCCCCGGAAGGAATCTGCCTGCGAGGGAAGCTGTGCAGCACATCCCTTGTTCTGCTCGCCACTTCCCTCACTCTTAGGCAAAGCGCATCTCAGCTTGCTTGTAGGTGTGCCTCCGTGCTCAGAAGCAGCCCCGAGGAAGGCAGGACAGTGCGAGAAGTAATCAGGGCATGCAGCATGCTGCTTCCCATGCCCGGGACAAACTGCGAGCAGGTGCCTGGCTTGCGCTTCTATGTGCCGAGACTTGGAGCTGGCCAGCGCGCACCTTCCCGCTGTGTGTGCTGCTGTCCGCAAACAGCCTCCAAACAAAGCAGGGCACTAAGGCAAGAGAACTAAGAGCCCCAGGAGGGAATCTGCCTGCGAGGGAAGCTGTGCAGCACATCCCTTGTTCCGCTCGACACTTCCCTGACTCTTAGGCAAAACCCATCTCAGCTTGCTTGTAGGCGTGCCTCCGTGCTCAGAAGCAGCCCCGAGGAAGGCAGGACAGTGCGAGAAGTACTCTGGGCATGCAGCATGCTGCTTCCCATGCCCGGGACAAACTGCGAGCAGGTGCCTCGCTTGCGCTTCTATGTGCCGAGACTTGGAGCTGGCCAGCGCGCACCTTCCCGCTGTGTGTGCTGCTGTCCGCAAACAGCCTCCAAACAAAGCAGGGCACTAAGGCAAGAGAACTAAGAGCCCCAGGAGGGAATCTGCCTGCGAGGGAAGCTGTGCAGCACATCCCTTGTTCCGCTCGACACTTCCCTGACTCTTAGGCAAAGCCCATCTCAGCTGGCTTGTAGGCGTGCCTCTGTGCTCAGAAGCAGCCCCGAGGAAGGCAGGACAGTGCGGGATGTCTTCTGGGCACGCAGCATGCTGCTTCCCATGCCTGGGACAAACCTTGAGCTGGTGCCTGGCTTGCGCTTCAATCTGCCGAGACTTGGAGCTGACCAGCGCGCACCTTCCCGCTGTGTGTGCTGCTGTCCGCAAACAGCCTCCAAACAAAGCAGGGCACTAAGGCAAGAGAACTAAGAGCCCCAGGAGGGAATCTGCCTGCGAGGGAAGCTGTGCAGCACATCCCTTGTTCCGCTCGACACTTCCCTGACTCTTAGGCAAAGCCCATCTCAGCTTGCTTGTAGGCGTGCCTCTGTGCTCAGAAGCAGCCCCGAGGAAGGCAGGACAGTGCGGGATGTCTTCTGGGCACGCAGCATGCTGCTTCCCATGCCTGGGACAAACCGCGAGCAGGTGCCTGGCTTGCGCTTCTATGTGCCGAGACTTGGAGCTGGCCAGCGCGCACCTTCCCGCTGTGTGTGCTGCTGTCCGCAAACAGCCTCCAAACAAAGCAGGGCACTAAGGCAAGAGAACTAAGAGCCCCAGGAGGGAATCTGCCTGCGAGGGAAGCTGTGCAGCACATCCCTTGTTCTGCTCGCCACTTCCCTCACTCTTAGGCAAAGCGCATCTCAGCTTGCTTGTAGGTGTGCCTCCGTGCTCAGAAGCAGCCCCGAGGAAGGCAGGACAGTGCGAGAAGTAATCAGGGCATGCAGCATGCTGCTTCCCATGCCCGGGACAAACTGCGAGCAGGTGCCTGGCTTGCGCTTCTATGTGCCGAGACTTGGAGCTGGCCAGCGCGCACCTTCCCGCTGTGTGTGCTGCTGTCCGCAAACAGCCTCCAAACAAAGCAGGGCACTAAGGCAAGAGAACTAAGAGCCCCAGGAGGGAATCTGCCTGCGAGGGAAGCTGTGCAGCACATCCCTTGTTCCGCTCGACACTTCCCTGACTCTTAGGCAAAACCCATCTCAGCTTGCTTGTAGGCATGCCTCCGTGCTCAGAAGCAGCCCCGAGGAAGGCAGGACAGTGCGGGATGTCTTCTGGGCACGCAGCATGCTGCTTCCCATGCCCGGGACAAACCGCGAGCAGGTGCCTGGCTTGCGCTTCTATGTGCCGAGACTTGGAGCTGGCCAGCGCGCACCTTCCCGCTGTGTGTGCTGCTGTCCGCAAACAGCCTCCAAACAAAGCAGGGCACTAAGGCAAGAGAACTAAGAGCCCCAGGAGGGAATCTGCCTGCGAGGGAAGCTGTGCAGCACATCCCTTGTTCCGCTCGACACTTCCCTGACTCTTAGGCAAAGCCCATCTCAGCTTGCTTGTAGGCGTGCCTCCGTGCTCAGAAGCAGCCCCGAGGAAGGCAGGACAGTGCGGGATGTCTTCTGGGCACGCAGCATGCTGCTTCCCATGCCCGGGACAAACCGCGAGCAGGTGCCTGGCTTGCGCTTCTATGTGCCGAGACTTGGAGCTGGCCAGCGCGCACCTTCCCGCTGTGTGTGCTGCTGTCCGCAAACAGCCTCCAAACAAAGCAGGGCACTAAGGCAAGAGAACTAAGAGCCCCAGGAGGGAATCTGCCTGCGAGGGAAGCTGTGCAGCACATCCCTTGTTCCGCTCGACACTTCCCTGACTCTTAGGCAAAGCCCATATCAGCTTGCTTGTAGGCGTGCCTCTGTGCTCAGAAGCAGCCCCGAGGAAGGCAGGACAGTGCGGGATGTCTTCTGGGCACGCAGCATGCTGCTTCCCATGCCCGGGACAAACCGCGAGCAGGTGCCTGGCTTGCGCTTCTATGTGCCGAGACTTGGAGCTGGCCAGCGCGCACCTTCCCGCTGTGTGTGCTGCTGTCCGCAAACAGCCTCCAAACAAAGCAGGGCACTAAGGCAAGAGAACTAAGCCCCCCCGGAGGGAATCTGCCTGCGAGGGAAGCTGTGCAGCACATCCCTTGTTCCGCTCGACACTTCCCTGACTCTTAGGCAAAGCCCATCTCAGCTTGCTTGTAGGCGTGCCTCTGTGCTCAGAAGCAGCCCCGAGGAAGGCAGGACAGTGCGGGATGTCTTCTGGGCACGCAGCATGCTGCTTCCCATGCCTGGGACAAACCTTGAGCTGGTGCCTGGCTTGCGCTTCAATCTGCCGAGACTTGGAGCTGACCAGCGCGCACCTTCCCGCTGTGTGTGCTGCTGTCCGCAAACAGCCTCCAAACAAAGCAGGGCACTAAGGCAAGAGAACTAAGAGCCCCCGGAGGGAATCTGCCTGCGAGGGAAGCTGTGTAGCACATCCCTTGTTCCGCTCGCCACTTCCCTCACTCTTAGGCAAAGCCCATCTCAGCTTGCTTGTAGGTGTGCCTCCGTGCTCAGAAGCAGCCCCGAGGAAGGCAGGACAGTGCGAGAAGTAATCAGGGCATGCAGCATGCTGCTTCCCATGCCCGGGACAAACTGCGAGCAGGTGCCTCGCTTGCGCTTCTATGTGCCGAGACTTGGAGCTGGCCAGCGCGCACCTTCCCGCTGTGTGTGCTGCTGTCCGCAAACAGCCTCCAAACAAAGCAGGGCACTAAGGCAAGAGAACTAAGAGCCCCAGGAGGGAATCTGCCTGCGAGGGAAGCTGTGCAGCACATCCCTTGTTCCGCTCGACACTTCCCTGACTCTTAGGCAAAGCCCATCTCAGCTTGCTTGTAGGCGTGCCTCTGTGCTCAGAAGCAGCCCCGAGGAAGGCAGGACAGTGCGGGATGTCTTCTGGGCACGCAGCATGCTGCTTCCCATGCCCGGGACAAACCGCGAGCAGGTGCCTGGCTTGCGCTTCTATGTGCCGAGACTTGGAGCTGGCCAGCGCGCACCTTCCCGCTGTGTGTGCTGCTGTCCGCAAACAGCCTCCAAACAAAGCAGGGCACTAAGGCAAGAGAACTAAGCCCGCCCGGAGGGAATCTGCCTGCGAGGGAAGCTGTGCAGCACATCCCTTGTTCTGCTCGCCACTTCCCTCACTCTTAGGCAAAGCGCATCTCAGCTTGCTTGTAGGTGTGCCTCCGTGCTCAGAAGCAGCCCCGAGGAAGGCAGGACAGTGCGAGAAGTAATCAGGGCATGCAGCATGCTGCTTCCCATGCCCGGGACAAACTGCGAGCAGGTGCCTGGCTTGCGCTTCTATGTGCCGAGACTTGGAGCTGGCCAGCGCGCACCTTCCCGCTGTGTGTGCTGCTGTCCGCAAACAGCCTCCAAACAAAGCAGGGCACTAAGGCAAGAGAACTAAGAACCCCAGGAGGGAATCTGCCTGCGAGGGAAGCTGTGCAGCACATCCCTTGTTCCGCTCGACACTTCCCTGACTCTTAGGCAAAACCCATCTCAGCTTGCTTGTAGGCGTGCCTCCGTGCTCAGAAGCAGCCCCGAGGAAGGCAGGACAGTGCGGGATGTCTTCTGGGCACGCAGCATGCTGCTTCCCATGCCCGGGACAAACCGCGAGCAGGTGCCTGGCTTGCGCTTCTATGTGCCGAGACTTGGAGCTGGCCAGCGCGCACCTTCCCGCTGTGTGTGCTGCTGTCCGCAAACAGCCTCCAAACAAAGCAGGGCACTAAGGCAAGAGAACTAAGAGCCCCAGGAGGGAATCTGCCTGCGAGGGAAGCTGTGCAGCACATCCCTTGTTCCGCTCGACACTTCCCTGACTCTTAGGCAAAGCCCATCTCAGCTTGCTTGTAGGCGTGCCTCCGTGCTCAGAAGCAGCCCCGAGGAAGGCAGGACAGTGCGGGATGTCTTCTGGGCATGCAGCATGCTGCTTCCCATGCCCGGGACAAACCGCGAGCAGGTGCCTGGCTTGCGCTTCTATGTGCCGAGACTTGGAGCTGGCCAGCGCGCACCTTCCCGCTGTGTGTGCTGCTGTCCGCAAACAGCCTCCAAACAAAGCAGGGCACTAAGGCAAGAGAACTAAGCCCCCCCGGAAGGAATCTGCCTGCGAGGGAAGCTGTGCAGCACATCCCTTGTTCTGCTCGCCACTTCCCTCACTCTTAGGCAAAGCGCATCTCAGCTTGCTTGTAGGTGTGCCTCCGTGCTCAGAAGCAGCCCCGAGGAAGGCAGGACAGTGCGAGAAGTAATCAGGGCATGCAGCATGCTGCTTCCCATGCCCGGGACAAACTGCGAGCAGGTGCCTGGCTTGCGCTTCTATGTGCCGAGACTTGGAGCTGGCCAGCGCGCACCTTCCCGCTGTGTGTGCTGCTGTCCGCAAACAGCCTCCAAACAAAGCAGGGCACTAAGGCAAGAGAACTAAGAGCCCCAGGAGGGAATCTGCCTGCGAGGGAAGCTGTGCAGCACATCCCTTGTTCCGCTCGACACTTCCCTGACTCTTAGGCAAAACCCATCTCAGCTTGCTTGTAGGCGTGCCTCCGTGCTCAGAAGCAGCCCCGAGGAAGGCAGGACAGTGCGAGAAGTAATCAGGGCATGCAGCATGCTGCTTCCCATGCCCGGGACAAACTGCGAGCAGGTGCCTGGCTTGCGCTTCTATGTGCCGAGACTTGGAGCTGGCCAGCGCGCACCTTCCCGCTGTGTGTGCTGCTGTCCGCAAACAGCCTCCAAACAAAGCAGGGCACTAAGGCAAGAGAACTAAGAGCCCCAGGAGGGAATCTGCCTGCGAGGGAAGCTGTGCAGCACATCCCTTGTTCCGCTCGACACTTCCCTCACTCTTAGGCAAAGCCCATCTCAGCTTGCTTGTAGGCGTGCCTCCGTGCTCAGAAGCAGCCCCGAGGAAGGCAGGACAGTGCGAGAAGTACTCTGGGCACGCAGCATGCTGCTTCCCATGCCCGGGACAAACCGCGAGCAGGTGCCTGGCTTGCGCTTCTATGTGCCGAGACTTGGAGCTGGCCAGCGCGCACCTTCCCGCTGTGTGTGCTGCTGTCCGCAAACAGCCTCCAAACAAAGCAGGGCACTAAGGCAAGAGAACTAAGAGCCCCAGGAGGGAATCTGCCTGCGAGGGAAGCTGTGCAGCACATCCCTTGTTCCGCTCGACACTTCCCTGACTCTTAGGCAAAGCCCATCTCAGCTTGCTTGTAGGCGTGCCTCTGTGCTCAGAAGCAGCCCCGAGGAAGGCAGGACAGTGCGGGATGTCTTCTGGGCACGCAGCATGCTGCTTCCCATGCCCGGGACAAACCGCGAGCAGGTGCCTGGCTTGCGCTTCTATGTGCCGAGACTTGGAGCTGGCCAGCGCGCACCTTCCCGCTTTGTGTGCTGCTGTCCGCAAACAGCCTCCAAACAAAGCAGGGCACTAAGGCAAGAGAACTAAGCCCCCCCGGAGGGAATCTGCCTGCGAGGGAAGCTGTGCAGCACATCCCTTGTTCTGCTCGCCACTTCCCTCACTCTTAGGCAAAGCGCATCTCAGCTTGCTTGTAGGTGTGCCTCCGTGCTCAGAAGCAGCCCCGAGGAAGGCAGGACAGTGCGAGAAGTAATCAGGGCATGCAGCATGCTGCTTCCCATGCCCGGGACAAACCGCGAGCAGGTGCCTGGCTTTCGCTTCAATCTGCCGAGACTTGGAGCTGGCCAGCGCGCACCTTCCCGCAGTTTGTGCTGCTGTTCGCAAACAGCCTCCAAACAAAGCAGGGCACTAAGGCAAGAGAAGTAAGCGCCCCAGGAGGGAATTTGCCTGCGAGGGAACCTGTGCAGCACATCCCTTGTTCCGCTCGCCACTTCCCTGACTCTTAGGCAAAGCCCATCTCAGCTGGCTTGTAGGTGTGCCTCCGTGCTCAGAAGCAGCCCCGAGGAAGGCAGGACAGTGCAGGATGTCTTCTGGGCACGCAGCATGCTGCTTCCCATGCCCGGGACAAACTGCGAGCAGGTGCCTCGCTTGCGCTTCAATCTGCCGAGACTTGGAGCTGGCCAGCGCGCACCTTCCCGCAGTTTGTGCTGCTGTTCGCAAAGAGCCTCCAAACAAAGCAGGGCACTAAGGCAAGAGAAGTAAGCGCCCAAGGAGGGAATCTGCCTGCGAGGGAACCTGTGTAGCACATCCCTTGTTCCGCTCGCCACTTCCCTCACTCTTAGGCAAAGCCCATCTCAGCTGGCTTGTAGGCGTGCCTCCGTGCTCAGAAGCAGCCCCGTGGCAGGCAGGACAGTGCGAGAAGTACTCTGGGCATGCAGCATGCTGCTTCCCATGCCCGGGACAAACCGCGAGCAGGTGCCTGGCTTGCGCTTCTATGTGCCGAGACTTGGAGCTGGCCAGCGCGCACCTTCCCGCTGTGTGTGCTGCTGTCCGCAAACAGCCTCCAAACAAAGCAGGGCACTAAGGCAAGAGAACTAAGCCCCCCCGGAGGGAATCTGCCTGCGAGGGAAGCTGTGCAGCACATCCCTTGTTCTGCTCGCCACTTCCCTCACTCTTAGGCAAAGCGCATCTCAGCTTGCTTGTAGGTGTGCCTCCGTGCTCAGAAGCAGCCCCGAGGAAGGCAGGACAGTGCGAGAAGTAATCAGGGCATGCAGCATGCTGCTTCCCATGCCCGGGACAAACTGCGAGCAGGTGCCTGGCTTGCGCTTCTATGTGCCGAGACTTGGAGCTGGCCAGCGCGCACCTTCCCGCAGTTTGTGCTGCTGTTCGCAAAGAGCCTCCAAACAAAGCAGGGCACTAAGGCAAGAGAAGTAAGCGCCCCAGGAGGGAATTTGCCTGCGAGGGAACCTGTGCAGCACATCCCTTGTTCCGCTCGCCACTTCCCTCACTCTTAGGCAAAGCCCATCTCAGCTTGCTTGTAGGCGTGCCTCCGTGCTCAGAAGCAGCCCCGAGGAAGGCAGGACAGTGCGAGAAGTACTCTGGGCATGCAGCATGCTGCTTCCCATGCCCGGGACAAACTGCGAGCAGGTGCCTCGCTTGCGCTTCTATGTGCCGAGACTTGGAGCTGGCCAGCGCGCACCTTCCCGCTGTGTGTGCTGCTGTCCGCAAACAGCCTCCAAACAAAGCAGGGCACTAAGGCAAGAGAACTAAGAGCCCCAGGAGGGAATCTGCCTGCGAGGGAAGCTGTGCAGCACATCCCTTGTTCCGCTCGACACTTCCCTGACTCTTAGGCAAAGCCCATCTCAGCTTGCTTGTAGGCGTGCCTCTGTGCTCAGAAGCAGCCCCGAGGAAGGCAGGACAGTGCGGGATGTCTTCTGGGCACGCAGCATGCTGCTTCCCATGCCTGGGACAAACCTTGAGCTGGTGCCTGGCTTGCGCTTCAATCTGCCGAGACTTGGAGCTGACCAGCGCGCACCTTCCCGCTGTGTGTGCTGCTGTCCGCAAACAGCCTCCAAACAAAGCAGGGCACTAAGGCAAGAGAACTAAGAGCCCCAGGAGGGAATCTGCCTGCGAGGGAAGCTGTGCAGCACATCCCTTGTTCCGCTCGACACTTCCCTGACTCTTAGGCAAAGCCCATCTCAGCTTGCTTGTAGGTGTGCCTCCGTGCTCAGAAGCAGCCCCGAGGAAGGCAGGACAGTGCGAGAAGTAATCAGGGCATGCAGCATGCTGCTTCCCATGCCCGGGACAAACTGCGAGCAGGTGCCTGGCTTGCGCTTCTATGTGCCGAGACTTGGAGCTGGCCAGCGCGCACCTTCCCGCTGTGTGTGCTGCTGTCCGCAAACAGCCTCCAAACAAAGCAGGGCACTAAGGCAAGAGAACTAAGAGCCCCAGGAGGGAATCTGCCTGCGAGGGAAGCTGTGCAGCACATCCCTTGTTCCGCTCGACACTTCCCTGACTCTTAGGCAAAGCCCATCTCAGCTTGCTTGTAGGCGTGCCTCCGTGCTCAGAAGCAGCCCCGAGGAAGGCAGGACAGTGCGGGATGTCTTCTGGGCACGCAGCATGCTGCTTCCCATGCCCGGGACAAACCGCGAGCAGGTGCCTGGCTTGCGCTTCTATGTGCCGAGACTTGGAGCTGGCCAGCGCGCACCTTCCCGCTGTGTGTGCTGCTGTCCGCAAACAGCCTCCAAACAAAGCAGGGCACTAAGGCAAGAGAACTAAGAGCCCCAGGAGGGAATCTGCCTGCGAGGGAAGCTGTGCAGAACATCCCTTGTTCCGCTCGACACTTCCCTGACTCTTAGGCAAAGCCCATCTCAGCTTGCTTGTAGGCGTGCCTCTGTGCTCAGAAGCAGCCCCGAGGAAGGCAGGACAGTGCGGGATGTCTTCTGGGCACGCAGCATGCTGCTTCCCATGCCCGGGACAAACCGCGAGCAGGTGCCTGGCTTGCGCTTCTATGTGCCGAGACTTGGAGCTGGCCAGCGCGCACCTTCCCGCTGTGTGTGCTGCTGTCCGCAAACAGCCTCCAAACAAAGCAGGGCACTAAGGCAAGAGAACTAAGCCCGCCCGGAGGGAATCTGCCTGCGAGGGAAGCTGTGCAGCACATCCCTTGTTCTGCTCGCCACTTCCCTCACTCTTAGGCAAAGCGCATCTCAGCTTGCTTGTAGGTGTGCCTCCGTGCTCAGAAGCAGCCCCGAGGAAGGCAGGACAGTGCGAGAAGTAATCAGGGCATGCAGCATGCTGCTTCCCATGCCCGGGACAAACTGCGAGCAGGTGCCTGGCTTGCGCTTCTATGTGCCGAGACTTGGAGCTGGCCAGCGCGCACCTTCCCGCTGTGTGTGCTGCTGTCCGCAAACAGCCTCCAAACAAAGCAGGGCACTAAGGCAAGAGAACTAAGAGCCCCAGGAGGGAATCTGCCTGCGAGGGAAGCTGTGCAGCACATCCCTTGTTCCGCTCGACACTTCCCTGACTCTTAGGCAAAACCCATCTCAGCTTGCTTGTAGGCATGCCTCCGTGCTCAGAAGCAGCCCCGAGGAAGGCAGGACAGTGCGGGATGTCTTCTGGGCACGCAGCATGCTGCTTCCCATGCCCGGGACAAACCGCGAGCAGGTGCCTGGCTTGCGCTTCTATGTGCCGAGACTTGGAGCTGGCCAGCGCGCACCTTCCCGCTGTGTGTGCTGCTGTCCGCAAACAGCCTCCAAACAAAGCAGGGCACTAAGGCAAGAGAACTAAGAGCCCCAGGAGGGAATCTGCCTGCGAGGGAAGCTGTGCAGCACATCCCTTGTTCCGCTCGACACTTCCCTGACTCTTAGGCAAAGCCCATCTCAGCTTGCTTGTAGGCGTGCCTCCGTGCTCAGAAGCAGCCCCGAGGAAGGCAGGACAGTGCGGGATGTCTTCTGGGCACGCAGCATGCTGCTTCCCATGCCCGGGACAAACCGCGAGCAGGTGCCTGGCTTGCGCTTCTATGTGCCGAGACTTGGAGCTGGCCAGCGCGCACCTTCCCGCTGTGTGTGCTGCTGTCCGCAAACAGCCTCCAAACAAAGCAGGGCACTAAGGCAAGAGAACTAAGCCCCCCCGGAAGGAATCTGCCTGCGAGGGAAGCTGTGCAGCACATCCCTTGTTCCGCTCGACACTTCCCTGACTCTTAGGCAAAGCCCATCTCAGCTTGCTTGTAGGCGTGCCTCCGTGCTCAGAAGCAGCCCCGAGGAAGGCAGGACAGTGCGGGATGTCTTCTGGGCACGCAGCATGCTGCTTCCCATGCCCGGGACAAACCGCGAGCAGGTGCCTGGCTTGCGCTTCTATGTGCCGAGACTTGGAGCTGGCCAGCGCGCACCTTCCCGCTGTGTGTGCTGCTGTCCGCAAACAGCCTCCAAACAAAGCAGGGCACTAAGGCAAGAGAACTAAGAGCCCCAGGAGGGAATCTGCCTGCGAGGGAAGCTGTGCAGCACATCCCTTGTTCCGCTCGACACTTCCCTGACTCTTAGGCAAAGCCCATCTCAGCTTGCTTGTAGGCGTGCCTCTGTGCTCAGAAGCAGCCCCGAGGAAGGCAGGACAGTGCGGGATGTCTTCTGGGCACGCAGCATGCTGCTTCCCATGCCCGGGACAAACCGCGAGCAGGTGCCTGGCTTGCGCTTCTATGTGCCGAGACTTGGAGCTGGCCAGCGCGCACCTTCCCGCTGTGTGTGCTGCTGTCCGCAAACAGCCTCCAAACAAAGCAGGGCACTAAGGCAAGAGAACTAAGCCCCCCCGGAGGGAATCTGCCTGCGAGGGAAGCTGTGCAGCACATCCCTTGTTCTGCTCGCCACTTCCCTCACTCTTAGGCAAAGCGCATCTCAGCTTGCTTGTAGGTGTGCCTCCGTGCTCAGAAGCAGCCCCGAGGAAGGCAGGACAGTGCGAGAAGTAATCAGGGCATGCAGCATGCTGCTTCCCATGCCCGGGACAAACTGCGAGCAGGTGCCTGGCTTGCGCTTCAATCTGCCGAGACTTGGAGCTGGCCAGCGCGCACCTTCCCGCTGTGTGTGCTGCTGTTCGCAAAGAGCCTCCAAACAAAGCAGGGCACTAAGGCAAGAGAAGTAAGCGCCCCAGGAGGGAATTTGCCTGCGAGGGAACCTGTGCAGCACATCCCTTGTTCCGCTCGCCACTTCCCTCACTCTTAGGCAAAGCCCATCTCAGCTTGCTTGTAGGCGTGCCTCCGTGCTCAGAAGCAGCCCCGAGGAAGGCAGGACAGTGCGAGAAGTACTCTGGGCATGCAGCATGCTGCTTCCCATGCCCGGGACAAACTGCGAGCAGGTGCCTCGCTTGCGCTTCTATGTGCCGAGACTTGGAGCTGGCCAGCGCGCACCTTCCCGCTGTGTGTGCTGCTGTCCGCAAACAGCCTCCAAACAAAGCAGGGCACTAAGGCAAGAGAACTAAGAGCCCCAGGAGGGAATCTGCCTGCGAGGGAAGCTGTGCAGCACATCCCTTGTTCCGCTCGACACTTCCCTCACTCTTAGGCAAAGCCCATCTCAGCTTGCTTGTAGGCGTGCCTCCGTGCTCAGAAGCAGCCCCGAGGAAGGCAGGACAGTGCGGGATGTCTTCTGGGCACGCAGCATGCTGCTTCCCATGCCCGGGACAAACTGCGAGCAGGTGCCTGGCTTGCGCTTCTATGTGCCGAGACTTGAAGCTGACCAGCGCGCACCTTCCCGCTGTGTGTGCTGCTGTCCGCAAACAGCCTCCAAACAAAGCAGGGCACTAAGGCAAGAGAACTAAGAGCCCCAGGAGGGAATCTGCCTGCGAGGGAAGCTGTACAGCACATCCCTTGTTCCGCTCGCCACTTCCCTGACTCTTATGCAAAGCCCATCTCAGCTGGCTTGTAGGTGTGCCTCTGTGCTCAGAAGCAGCCCCGAGGAAGGCAGGACAGTGCGGGATGTCTTCTGGGCACGCAGCATGCTGCTTCCCATGCCCGGGACAAACCGCGAGCAGGTGCCTCGCTTGCGCTTCTATGTGCCGAGACTTGGAGCTGGCCAGCGCGCACCTTCCCGCTGTGTGTGCTGCTGTCCGCAAACAGCCTCCAAACAAAGCAGGGCACTAAGGCAAGAGAACTAAGAGCCCCAGGAGGGAATCTGCCTGCGAGGGAAGCTGTGCAGCACATCCCTTGTTCCGCTCGACACTTCCCTGACTCTTAGGCAAAGCCCATCTCAGCTTGCTTGTAGGCGTGCCTCTGTGCTCAGAAGCAGCCCCGAGGAAGGCAGGACAGTGCGGGATGTCTTCTGGGCACGCAGCATGCTGCTTCCCATGCCCGGGACAAACCGCGAGCAGGTGCCTGGCTTGCGCTTCTATGTGCCGAGACTTGGAGCTGGCCAGCGCGCACCTTCCCGCTGTGTGTGCTGCTGTCCGCAAACAGCCTCCAAACAAAGCAGGGCACTAAGGCAAGAGAACTAAGCCCGCCCGGAGGGAATCTGCCTGCGAGGGAAGCTGTGCAGCACATCCCTTGTTCTGCTCGCCACTTCCCTCACTCTTAGGCAAAGCGCATCTCAGCTTGCTTGTAGGTGTGCCTCCGTGCTCAGAAGCAGCCCCGAGGAAGGCAGGACAGTGCGAGAAGTAATCAGGGCATGCAGCATGCTGCTTCCCATGCCCGGGACAAACTGCGAGCAGGTGCCTGGCTTGCGCTTCTATGTGCCGAGACTTGGAGCTGGCCAGCGCGCACCTTCCCGCTGTGTGTGCTGCTGTCCGCAAACAGCCTCCAAACAAAGCAGGGCACTAAGGCAAGAGAACTAAGAGCCCCAGGAGGGAATCTGCCTGCGAGGGAAGCTGTGCAGCACATCCCTTGTTCCGCTCGACACTTCCCTGACTCTTAGGCAAAACCCATCTCAGCTTGCTTGTAGGCATGCCTCCGTGCTCAGAAGCAGCCCCGAGGAAGGCAGGACAGTGCGGGATGTCTTCTGGGCACGCAGCATGCTGCTTCCCATGCCCGGGACAAACCGCGAGCAGGTGCCTGGCTTGCGCTTCTATGTGCCGAGACTTGGAGCTGGCCAGCGCGCACCTTCCCGCTGTGTGTGCTGCTGTCCGCAAACAGCCTCCAAACAAAGCAGGGCACTAAGGCAAGAGAACTAAGAGCCCCAGGAGGGAATCTGCCTGCGAGGGAAGCTGTGCAGCACATCCCTTGTTCCGCTCGACACTTCCCTGACTCTTAGGCAAAGCCCATCTCAGCTTGCTTGTAGGCGTGCCTCCGTGCTCAGAAGCAGCCCCGAGGAAGGCAGGACAGTGCGGGATGTCTTCTGGGCACGCAGCATGCTGCTTCCCATGCCCGGGACAAACCGCGAGCAGGTGCCTGGCTTGCGCTTCTATGTGCCGAGACTTGGAGCTGGCCAGCGCGCACCTTCCCGCTGTGTGTGCTGCTGTCCGCAAACAGCCTCCAAACAAAGCAGGGCACTAAGGCAAGAGAACTAAGCCCCCCCGGAAGGAATCTGCCTGCGAGGGAAGCTGTGCAGCACATCCCTTGTTCCGCTCGACACTTCCCTGACTCTTAGGCAAAGCCCATCTCAGCTTGCTTGTAGGCGTGCCTCCGTGCTCAGAAGCAGCCCCGAGGAAGGCAGGACAGTGCGGGATGTCTTCTGGGCACGCAGCATGCTGCTTCCCATGCCCGGGACAAACCGCGAGCAGGTGCCTGGCTTGCGCTTCTATGTGCCGAGACTTGGAGCTGGCCAGCGCGCACCTTCCCGCTGTGTGTGCTGCTGTCCGCAAACAGCCTCCAAACAAAGCAGGGCACTAAGGCAAGAGAACTAAGAGCCCCAGGAGGGAATCTGCCTGCGAGGGAAGCTGTGCAGCACATCCCTTGTTCCGCTCGACACTTCCCTGACTCTTAGGCAAAGCCCATCTCAGCTTGCTTGTAGGCGTGCCTCTGTGCTCAGAAGCAGCCCCGAGGAAGGCAGGACAGTGCGGGATGTCTTCTGGGCACGCAGCATGCTGCTTCCCATGCCCGGGACAAACCGCGAGCAGGTGCCTGGCTTGCGCTTCTATGTGCCGAGACTTGGAGCTGGCCAGCGCGCACCTTCCCGCTGTGTGTGCTGCTGTCCGCAAACAGCCTCCAAACAAAGCAGGGCACTAAGGCAAGAGAACTAAGCCCCCCCGGAGGGAATCTGCCTGCGAGGGAAGCTGTGCAGCACATCCCTTGTTCTGCTCGCCACTTCCCTCACTCTTAGGCAAAGCGCATCTCAGCTTGCTTGTAGGTGTGCCTCCGTGCTCAGAAGCAGCCCCGAGGAAGGCAGGACAGTGCGAGAAGTAATCAGGGCATGCAGCATGCTGCTTCCCATGCCCGGGACAAACTGCGAGCAGGTGCCTGGCTTGCGCTTCAATCTGCCGAGACTTGGAGCTGGCCAGCGCGCACCTTCCCGCTGTGTGTGCTGCTGTTCGCAAAGAGCCTCCAAACAAAGCAGGGCACTAAGGCAAGAGAAGTAAGCGCCCCAGGAGGGAATTTGCCTGCGAGGGAACCTGTGCAGCACATCCCTTGTTCCGCTCGCCACTTCCCTCACTCTTAGGCAAAGCCCATCTCAGCTTGCTTGTAGGCGTGCCTCCGTGCTCAGAAGCAGCCCCGAGGAAGGCAGGACAGTGCGAGAAGTACTCTGGGCATGCAGCATGCTGCTTCCCATGCCCGGGACAAACTGCGAGCAGGTGCCTCGCTTGCGCTTCTATGTGCCGAGACTTGGAGCTGGCCAGCGCGCACCTTCCCGCTGTGTGTGCTGCTGTCCGCAAACAGCCTCCAAACAAAGCAGGGCACTAAGGCAGGAGAACTAAGCGCCCCAGGAGGGAATCTGCCTGCGAGGGAAGCTGTGCAGCACATCCCTTGTTCCGCTCGCCACTTCCCTGACTCTTAGGCAAAGCCCATCTCAGCTTGCTTGTAGGTGTGCCTCCGTGCTCAGAAGCAGCCCCGAGGAAGGCAGGACAGTGCAGGATGTCTTCTGGGCACGCAGCATGCTGCTTCCCATGCCCGGGACAAACCGCGAGCAGGTGCCTGGCTTGCGCTTCTATGTGCCGAGACTTGGAGCTGGCCAGCGCGCACCTTCCCGCTGTGTGTGCTGCTGTCCGCAAACAGCCTCCAAACAAAGCAGGGCACTAAGGCAAGAGAACTAAGAGCCCCAGGAGGGAATCTGCCTGCGAGGGAAGCTGTGCAGCACATCCCTTGTTCCGCTCGACACTTCCCTGACTCTTAGGCAAAGCCCATCTCAGCTTGCTTGTAGGCGTGCCTCCGTGCTCAGAAGCAGCCCCGAGGAAGGCAGGACAGTGCGGGATGTCTTCTGGGCACGCAGCATGCTGCTTCCCATGCCCGGGACAAACCGCGAGCAGGTGCCTGGCTTGCGCTTCTATGTGCCGAGACTTGGAGCTGGCCAGCGCGCACCTTCCCGCTGTGTGTGCTGCTGTCCGCAAACAGCCTCCAAACAAAGCAGGGCACTAAGGCAAGAGAACTAAGCCCCCCCGGAAGGAATCTGCCTGCGAGGGAAGCTGTGCAGCACATCCCTTGTTCCGCTCGACACTTCCCTGACTCTTAGGCAAAGCCCATCTCAGCTTGCTTGTAGGCGTGCCTCCGTGCTCAGAAGCAGCCCCGAGGAAGGCAGGACAGTGCGGGATGTCTTCTGGGCATGCAGCATGCTGCTTCCCATGCCCGGGACAAACCGCGAGCAGGTGCCTGGCTTGCGCTTCTATGTGCCGAGACTTGGAGCTGGCCAGCGCGCACCTTCCCGCTGTGTGTGCTGCTGTCCGCAAACAGCCTCCAAACAAAGCAGGGCACTAAGGCAAGAGAACTAAGAGCCCCAGGAGGGAATCTGCCTGCGAGGGAAGCTGTGCAGCACATCCCTTGTTCCGCTCGACACTTCCCTGACTCTTAGGCAAAGCCCATCTCAGCTTGCTTGTAGGCGTGCCTCTGTGCTCAGAAGCAGCCCCGAGGAAGGCAGGACAGTGCGGGATGTCTTCTGGGCACGCAGCATGCTGCTTCCCATGCCCGGGACAAACCGCGAGCAGGTGCCTGGCTTGCGCTTCTATGTGCCGAGACTTGGAGCTGGCCAGCGCGCACCTTCCCGCTGTGTGTGCTGCTGTCCGCAAACAGCCTCCAAACAAAGCAGGGCACTAAGGCAAGAGAACTAAGCCCCCCCGGAGGGAATCTGCCTGCGAGGGAAGCTGTGCAGCACATCCCTTGTTCTGCTCGCCACTTCCCTCACTCTTAGGCAAAGCGCATCTCAGCTTGCTTGTAGGTGTGCCTCCGTGCTCAGAAGCAGCCCCGAGGAAGGCAGGACAGTGCGAGAAGTAATCAGGGCATGCAGCATGCTGCTTCCCATGCCCGGGACAAACTGCGAGCAGGTGCCTGGCTTGCGCTTCAATCTGCCGAGACTTGGAGCTGGCCAGCGCGCACCTTCCCGCTGTGTGTGCTGCTGTTCGCAAAGAGCCTCCAAACAAAGCAGGGCACTAAGGCAAGAGAAGTAAGCGCCCCAGGAGGGAATTTGCCTGCGAGGGAACCTGTGCAGCACATCCCTTGTTCCGCTCGCCACTTCCCTCACTCTTAGGCAAAGCCCATCTCAGCTTGCTTGTAGGCGTGCCTCCGTGCTCAGAAGCAGCCCCGAGGAAGGCAGGACAGTGCGAGAAGTACTCTGGGCATGCAGCATGCTGCTTCCCATGCCCGGGACAAACTGCGAGCAGGTGCCTCGCTTGCGCTTCTATGTGCCGAGACTTGGAGCTGGCCAGCGCGCACCTTCCCGCTGTGTGTGCTGCTGTCCGCAAACAGCCTCCAAACAAAGCAGGGCACTAAGGCAGGAGAACTAAGCGCCCCAGGAGGGAATCTGCCTGCGAGGGAAGCTGTGCAGCACATCCCTTGTTCCGCTCGCCACTTCCCTGACTCTTAGGCAAAGCCCATCTCAGCTTGCTTGTAGGTGTGCCTCCGTGCTCAGAAGCAGCCCCGAGGAAGGCAGGACAGTGCAGGATGTCTTCTGGGCACGCAGCATGCTGCTTCCCATGCCCGGGACAAACCGCGAGCAGGTGCCTGGCTTGCGCTTCTATGTGCCGAGACTTGGAGCTGGCCAGCGCGCACCTTCCCGCTGTGTGTGCTGCTGTCCGCAAACAGCCTCCAAACAAAGCAGGGCACTAAGGCAAGAGAACTAAGAGCCCCAGGAGGGAATCTGCCTGCGAGGGAAGCTGTGCAGCACATCCCTTGTTCCGCTCGACACTTCCCTGACTCTTAGGCAAAGCCCATCTCAGCTTGCTTGTAGGCGTGCCTCCGTGCTCAGAAGCAGCCCCGAGGAAGGCAGGACAGTGCAGGATGTCTTCTGGGCACGCAGCATGCTGCTTCCCATGCCCGGGACAAACTGCGAGCAGGTGCCTCGCTTGCGCTTCAATCTGCCGAGACTTGGAGCTGGCCAGCGCGCACCTTCCCGCAGTTCGTGCTGCTGTTCGCAAAGAGCCTCCAAACAAAGCAGGGCACTAAGGCAAGAGAACTAAGAGCCCCAGGAGGGAATCTGCCTGCGAGGGAAGCTGTGCAGCACATCCCTTGTTCCGCTCGACACTTCCCTCACTCTTAGGCAAAGCCCATCTCAGCTTGCTTGTAGGCGTGCCTCCGTGCTCAGAAGCAGCCCCGAGGAAGGCAGGACAGTGCGGGATGTCTTCTGGGCACGCAGCATGCTGCTTCCCATGCCCGGGACAAACTGCGAGCAGGTGCCTCGCTTGCGCTTCTATGTGCCGAGACTTGAAGCTGACCTGCGTGCACCTTCCCGCTGTGTGTGCTGCTGTCCGCAAACAGCCTCCAAACAAAGCAGGGCACTAAGGCAAGAGAACTAAGAGCCCCAGGAGGGAATCTGCCTGCGAGGGAAGCTGTGCAGCACATCCCTTGTTCCGCTCGACACTTCCCTGACTCTTAGGCAAAGCCCATCTCAGCTTGCTTGTAGGTGTGCCTCCGTGCTCAGAAGCAGCCCCGAGGAAGGCAGGACAGTGCAGGATGTCTTCTGGGCACGCGGCATGCTGCTTCCCATGCCCGGGACAAACTGCGAGCAGGTGCCTGGCTTTCGCTTCAATCTGCCGAGACTTGGAGCTGGCGAGCGCGCACCTTCCCGCTGTGTGTGCTGCTGTTCGCAAACAGCCTCCAAACAAAGCAGGGCACTAAGGCAAGAGAACTAAGCCCCCCCGGAGGGAATCTGCCTGCGAGGGAAGCTGTGCAGCACATCCCTTGTTCCGCTCGCCACTTCCCTAACTCTTAGGCAAAGCCCATCTCAGCTTGCTTGTAGGCGTGCCTCCGTGCTCAGAAGCAGCCCCGAGGAAGGCAGGACAGTGCGGGATGTCTTCTGGGCACGCAGCATGCTGCTTCCCATGCCTGGGACAAACTGCGAGCAGGTGCCTCGCTTGCGCTTCTATGTGCCGAGACTTGAAGCTGACCAGCGCGCACCTTCCCGCTGTGTGTGCTGCTGTCCGCAAACAGCCTCCAAACAAAGCAGGGCACTAAGGCAAGAGAACTAAGAGCCCCAGGAGGGAATCTGCCTGCGAGGGAAGCTGTGCAGCACATCCCTTGTTCCGCTCGACACTTCCCTGACTCTTAGGCAAAGCCCATCTCAGCTTGCTTGTAGGCGTGCCTCTGTGCTCAGAAGCAGCCCCGAGGAAGGCAGGACAGTGCGGGATGTCTTCTGGGTACGCAGCATGCTGCTTCCCATGCCCGGGACAAACCGCGAGCAGGTGCCTGGCTTGCGCTTCTATGTGCCGAGACTTGGAGCTGGCCAGCGCGCACCTTCCCGCTGTGTGTGCTGCTGTCCGCAAACAGCCTCCAAACACAGCAGGGCACTAAGGCAGGAGAACTAAGCGCCCCAGGAGGGAATCTGCCTGCGAGGGAAGCTGTGCAGCACATCCCTTGTTCCGCTCGACACTTCCCTCACTCTTAGGCAAAGCCCATCTCAACTTGCTTGTAGGCGTGCCTCCGTGCTCAGAAGCAGCCCCGTGGCAGGAAGGACAGTGCGAGAAGTAATCGGGGCATGCAGCATGCTGCTTCCCATGCCTGGGACAAACCTTGAGCTGGTGCCTGGCTTGCGCTTCAATCTGCCGAGACTTGGAGCTGACCAGCGCGCACCTTCCCGCTGTGTGTGCTGCTGTCCGCAAACAGCCTCCAAACAAAGCAGGGCACTAAGGCAAGAGAACTAAGAGCCCCAGGAGGGAATCTGCCTGCGAGGGAAGCTGTGTAGCACATCCCTTGTTCCGCTCGCCACTTCCCTCACTCTTAGGCAAAGCGCATGTCAGCTTGCTTGTAGGTGTGCCTCCGTGCTCAGAAGCAGCCCCGAGGAAGGCAGGACAGTGCGAGAAGTAATCAGGGCATGCAGCATGCTGCTTCCCATGCCCGGGACAAACTGCGAGCAGGTGCCTGGCTTGCGCTTCTATGTGCCGAGACTTGGAGCTGGCCAGCGCGCACCTTCCCGCTGTGTGTGCTGCTGTCCGCAAACAGCCTCCAAACAAAGCAGGGCACTAAGGCAAGAGAACTAAGAGCCCCAGGAGGGAATCTGCCTGCGAGGGAAGCTGTGCAGCACATCCCTTGTTCCGCTCGACACTTCCCTGACTCTTAGGCAAAGCCCATCTCAGCTTGCTTGTAGGCGTGCCTCCGTGCTCAGAAGCAGCCCCGAGGAAGGCAGGACAGTGCGGGGATGTCTTCTGGGCACGCAGCATGCTGCTTCCCATGCCCGGGACAAACCGCGAGCAGGTGCCTGGCTTGCGCTTCTATGTGCCGAGACTTGGAGCTGGCCAGCGCGCACCTTCCCGCTGTGTGTGCTGCTGTCCGCAAACAGCCTCCAAACAAAGCAGGGCACTAAGGCAAGAGAACTAAGCCCCCCCGGAGGGAATCTGCCTGCGAGGGAAGCTGTGCAGCACATCCCTTGTTCTGCTCGCCACTTCCCTCACTCTTAGGTAAAGCGCATCTCAGCTTGCTTGTAGGTGTGCCTCCGTGCTCAGAAGCAGCCCCGAGGAAGGCAGGACAGTGCGAGAAGTAATCAGGGCATGCAGCATGCTGCTTCCCATGCCCGGGACAAACTGCGAGCAGGTGCCTGGCTTGCGCTTCAATCTGCCGAGACTTGGAGCTGGCCAGCGCGCACCTTCCCGCAGTTTGTGCTGCTGTTCGCAAACAGCCTCCAAACAAAGCAGGGCACTAAGGCAAGAGAAGTAAGCGCCCCAGGAGGGAATTTGCCTGCGAGGGAACCTGTGCAGCACATCCCTTGTTCCGCTCGCCACTTCCCTCACTCTTAGGCAAAGCCCATCTCAGCTTGCTTGTAGGCGTGCCTCCGTGCTCAGAAGCAGCCCCGAGGAAGGCAGGACAGTGCGAGAAGTACTCTGGGCATGCGGCATGCTGCTTCCCATGCCCGGGACAAACTGCGAGCAGGTGCCTCGCTTGCGCTTCTATGTGCCGAGACTTGGAGCTGGCCAGCGTGCACCTTCCCGCTGTGTGTGCTGCTGTCCGCAAACAGCCTCCAAACAAAGCAGGGCACTAAGGCAAGAGAACTAAGAGCCCCAGGAGGGAATCTGCCTGCGAGGGAAGCTGTGCAGCACATCCCTTGTTCCGCTCGACACTTCCCTGACTCTTAGGCAAAGCCCATCTCAGCTTGCTTGTAGGCGTGCCTCCGTGCTCAGAAGCAGCCCCGAGGAAGGCAGGACAGTGCGGGATGTCTTCTGGGCACGCAGCATGCTGCTTCCCATGCCCGGGACAAACTGCGAGCAGGTGCCTGGCTTGCGCTTCTATGTGCCGAGACTTGAAGCTGACCAGCGCGCACCTTCCCGCTGTGTGTGCTGCTGTCCGCAAACAGCCTCCAAACGAAGCAGGGCACTAAGGCAAGAGAACTAAGAGCCCCAGGAGGGAATCTGCCTGCGAGGGAAGCTGTGCAGCACATCCCTTGTTCCGCTCGACACTTCCCTGACTCTTAGGCAAAGCCCATCTCAGCTTGCTTGTAGGCGTGCCTCTGTGCTCAGAAGCAGCCCCGAGGAAGGCAGGACAGTGCAGGATGTCTTCTGGGCACGCAGCATGCTGCTTCCCATGCCCGGGACAAACCGCGAGCAGGTGCCTGGCTTGCGCTTCTATGTGCCGAGACTTGGAGCTGGCCAGCGCGCACCTTCCCGCTGTGTGTGCTGCTGTCCGCAAACAGCCTCCAAACAAAGCAGGGCACTAAGGCAGGAGAACTAAGCGTCCCAGGAGGGAATCTGCCTGCGAGGGAACCTGTGCAGCACATCCCTTGTTCCGCTCGCCACTTCCCTGACTCTTAGGCAAAGCCCATCTCAGCTTGCTTGTAGGCGTGCCTCCGTGCTCAGAAGCAGCCCCGAGGAAGGCAGGACAGTGCAGGATGTCTTCTGGGCACGCAGCATGCTGCTTCCCATGCCCGGGACAAACTGCGAGCAGGTGACTCGCTTGCGCTTCAATCTGCCGAGACTTGGAGCTGGCCAGCGCGCACCTTCCCGCAGTTTGTGCTGCTGTTCGCAAAGAGCCTCCAAACAAAGCAGGTCACTAAGGCAAGAGAACTAAGAGCCCCAGGAGGGAATCTGCCTGCGAGGGAAGCTGTGCAGCACATCCCTTGTTCCGCTCGACACTTCCCTGACTCTTAGGCAAAGCCCATCTCAGCTTGCTTGTAGGCGTGCCTCCGTGCTCAGAAGCAGCCCCGAGGAAGGCAGGACAGTGCAGGATGTCTTCTGGGCACGCAGCATGCTGCTTCCCATGCCCGGGACAAACTGCGAGCAGGTGACTCGCTTGCGCTTCAATCTGCCGAGACTTGGAGCTGGCCAGCGCGCACCTTCCCGCAGTTTGTGCTGCTGTTCGCAAAGAGCCTCCAAACAAAGCAGGGCACTAAGGCAAGAGAACTAAGAGCCCCAGGAGGGAATCTGCCTGCGAGGGAAGCTGTGCAGCACATCCCTTGTTCCGCTCGACACTTCCCTCACTCTTAGGCAAAGCCCATCTCAGCTTGCTTGTAGGCGTGCCTCCGTGCTCAGAAGCAGCCCCGAGGAAGGCAGGACAGTGCGGGATGTCTTCTGGGCACGCAGCATGCTGCTTCCCATGCCCGGGACAAACCGCGAGCAGGTGCCTCGCTTGCGCTTCTGTGTGCCGAGACTTGGAGCTGGCCAGCGCGCACCTTCCCGCTGTGTGTGCTGCTGTCCGCAAACAGCCTCCAAACAAAGCAGGGCACTAAGGCAAGAGAACTAAGCCCCCCCGGAGGGAATCTGCCTGCGAGGGAAGCTGTGCAGCACATCCCTTGTTCCGCTCGCCACTTCCCTCACTCTTAGGCAAAGCCCATCTCAGCTTGCTTGTAGGTGTGCCTCCGTGCTCAGAAGCAGCCCCGAGGAAGGCAGGACAGTGCGAGAAGTAATCAGGGCATGCAGCATGCTGCTTCCCATGCCCGGGACAAACTGCGAGCAGGTGCCTCGCTTGCGCTTCTATGTGCCGAGACTTGGAGCTGGCCAGCGCGCACCTTCCCGCTGTGTGTGCTGCTGTCCGCAAACAGCCTCCAAACAAAGCAGGGCACTAAGGCAAGAGAACTAAGAGCCCCAGGAGGGAATCTGCCTGCGAGGGAAGCTGTGCAGCACATCCCTTGTTCCGCTCGACACTTCCCTGACTCTTAGGCAAAGCCCATCTCAGCTTGCTTGTAGGCGTGCCTCCGTGCTCAGAAGCAGCCCCGAGGAAGGCAGGACAGTGCGGGATGTCTTCTGGGCACGCAGCATGCTGCTTCCCATGCCCGGGACAAACCGCGAGCAGGTGCCTGGCTTGCGCTTCTATGTGCCGAGACTTGGAGCTGGCCAGCGCGCACCTTCCCGCTGTGTGTGCTGCTGTCCGCAAACAGCCTCCAAACAAAGCAGGGCACTAAGGCAAGAGAACTAAGAGCCCCAGGAGGGAATCTGCCTGCGAGGGAAGCTGTGCAGCACATCCCTTGTTCCGCTCGACACTTCCCTGACTCTTAGGCAAAGCCCATCTCAGCTTGCTTGTAGGCGTGCCTCTGTGCTCAGAAGCAGCCCCGAGGAAGGCAGGACAGTGCGGGATGTCTTCTGGGCACGCAGCATGCTGCTTCCCATGCCCGGGACAAACCGCGAGCAGGTGCCTGGCTTGCGCTTCTATGTGCCGAGACTTGGAGCTGGCCAGCGCGCACCTTCCCGCTGTGTGTGCTGCTGTCCGCAAACAGCCTCCAAACAAAGCAGGGCACTAAGGCAAGAGAACTAAGTCCCCCCGGAGGGAATCTGCCTGCGAGGGAAGCTGTGCAGCACATCCCTTGTTCTGCTCGCCACTTCCCTCACTCTTAGGCAAAGCGCATCTCAGCTTGCTTGTAGGTGTGCCTCCGTGCTCAGAAGCAGCCCCGAGGAAGGCAGGACAGTGCGGGATGTCTTCTGGGCACGCAGCATGCTGCTTCCCATGCCCGGGACAAACCGCGAGCAGGTGCCTGGCTTGCGCTTCTATGTGCCGAGACTTGGAGCTGGCCAGCGCGCACCTTCCCGCAGTTTGTGCTGCTGTTCGCAAAGAGCCTCCAAACAAAGCAGGGCACTAAGGCAAGAGAAGTAAGCGCCCCAGGAGGGAATTTGCCTGTGAGGGAAGCTGTGCAGCACATCCCTTGTTCCGCTCGACACTTCCCTCACTCTTAGGCAAAGCCCATCTCAGCTTGCTTGTAGGCGTGCCTCCGTGCTCAGAAGCAGCCCCGAGGAAGGCAGGACAGTGCGAGAAGTACTCTGGGCACGCAGCATGCTGCTTCCCATGCCCGGGACAAACTGCGAGCAGGTGCCTCGCTTGCGCTTCTATGTGCCGAGACTTGGAGCTGGCCAGCGCGCACCTTCCCGCTGTGTGTGCTGCTGTCCGCAAACAGCCTCCAAACAAAGCAGGGCACTAAGGCAAGAGAACTAAGAGCCCCAGGAGGGAATCTGCCTGCGAGGGAAGCTGTGCAGCACATCCCTTGTTCCGCTCGACACTTCTCTGACTCTTAGGCAAAGCCCATCTCAGCTTGCTTGTAGGCGTGCCTCCGTGCTCAGAAGCAGCCCCGAGGAAGGCAGGACAGTGCGGGATGTCTTCTGGGCACGCAGCATGCTGCTTCCCATGCCCGGGACAAACCGCGAGCAGGTGCCTGGCTTGCGCTTCTATGTGCCGAGACTTGGAGCTGGCCAGCGCGCACCTTCCCGCTGTGTGTGCTGCTGTCCGCAAACAGCCTCCAAACAAAGCAGGGCACTAAGGCAAGAGAAGTAAGCGCCCCAGGAGGGAATCTGCCTGCGAGGGAAGCTGTGCAGCACATCCCTTGTTCCGCTCGACACTTCCCTGACTCTTAGGCAAAGCCCATCTCAGCTTGCTTGTAGGCGTGCCTCCGTGCTCAGAAGCAGCCCCGTGGCAGGCAGGACAGTGCGAGAAGTAATCGGGGCATGCAGCATGCTGCTTCCCATGCCTGGGACAAACCTTGAGCTGGTGCCTGGCTTGCGCTTCAATCTGCCGAGACTTGGAGCTGACCAGCGCGCACCTTCCCGCTGTGTGTGCTGCTGTCCGCAAACAGCCTCCAAACAAAGCAGGGCACTAAGGCAAGAGAACTAAGAGCCCCAGGAGGGAATCTGCCTGCGAGGGAAGCTGTGCAGCACATCCCTTGTTCTGCTCGCCACTTCCCTCACTCTTAGGCAAAGCGCATCTCAGCTTGCTTGTAGGTGTGCCTCCGTGCTCAGAAGCAGCCCCGAGGAAGGCAGGACAGTGCGAGAAGTACTCTGGGCATGCAGCATGCTGCTTCCCATGCCCGGGACAAACTGCGAGCAGGTGCCTCGCTTGCGCTTCTATGTGCCGAGACTTGGAGCTGGCCAGCGCGCACCTTCCCGCTGTGTGTGCTGCTGTCCGCAAACAGCCTCCAAACAAAGCAGGGCACTAAGGCAAGAGAACTAAGAGCCCCAGGAGGGAATCTGCCTGCGAGGGAAGCTGTGCAGCACATCCCTTGTTCCGCTCGACACTTCTCTGACTCTTAGGCAAAGCCCATCTCAGCTTGCTTGTAGGCGTGCCTCCGTGCTCAGAAGCAGCCCCGAGGAAGGCAGGACAGTGCAGGATGTCTTCTGGGCACGCAGCATGCTGCTTCCCATGCCCGGGACAAACTGCGAGCAGGTGACTCGCTTGCGCTTCAATCTGCCGAGACTTGGAGCTGGCCAGCGCGCACCTTCCCGCAGTTTGTGCTGCTGTTCGCAAAGAGCCTCCAAACAAAGCAGGGCACTAAGGCAAGAGAACTAAGAGCCCCAGGAGGGAATCTGCCTGCGAGGGAAGCTGTGCAGCACATCCCTTGTTCCGCTCGACACTTCCCTCACTCTTAGGCAAAGCCCATCTCAGCTTGCTTGTAGGCGTGCCTCCGTGCTCAGAAGCAGCCCCGAGGAAGGCAGGACAGTGCGGGATGTCTTCTGGGCACGCAGCATGCTGCTTCCCATGCCCGGGACAAACCGCGAGCAGGTGCCTCGCTTGCGCTTCTGTGTGCCGAGACTTGGAGCTGGCCAGCGCGCACCTTCCCGCTGTGTGTGCTGCTGTCCGCAAACAGCCTCCAAACAAAGCAGGGCACTAAGGCAAGAGAACTAAGCCCCCCCGGAGGGAATCTGCCTGCGAGGGAAGCTGTGCAGCACATCCCTTGTTCCGCTCGCCACTTCCCTCACTCTTAGGCAAAGCCCATCTCAGCTTGCTTGTAGGTGTGCCTCCGTGCTCAGAAGCAGCCCCGAGGAAGGCAGGACAGTGCGAGAAGTAATCAGGGCATGCAGCATGCTGCTTCCCATGCCCGGGACAAACTGCGAGCAGGTGCCTCGCTTGCGCTTCTATGTGCCGAGACTTGGAGCTGGCCAGCGCGCACCTTCCCGCTGTGTGTGCTGCTGTCCGCAAACAGCCTCCAAACAAAGCAGGGCACTAAGGCAAGAGAACTAAGAGCCCCAGGAGGGAATCTGCCTGCGAGGGAAGCTGTGCAGCACATCCCTTGTTCCGCTCGACACTTCCCTGACTCTTAGGCAAAGCCCATCTCAGCTTGCTTGTAGGCGTGCCTCCGTGCTCAGAAGCAGCCCCGAGGAAGGCAGGACAGTGCGGGATGTCTTCTGGGCACGCAGCATGCTGCTTCCCATGCCCGGGACAAACCGCGAGCAGGTGCCTGGCTTGCGCTTCTATGTGCCGAGACTTGGAGCTGGCCAGCGCGCACCTTCCCGCTGTGTGTGCTGCTGTCCGCAAACAGCCTCCAAACAAAGCAGGGCACTAAGGCAAGAGAACTAAGAGCCCCAGGAGGGAATCTGCCTGCGAGGGAAGCTGTGCAGCACATCCCTTGTTCCGCTCGACACTTCCCTGACTCTTAGGCAAAGCCCATCTCAGCTTGCTTGTAGGCGTGCCTCTGTGCTCAGAAGCAGCCCCGAGGAAGGCAGGACAGTGCGGGATGTCTTCTGGGCACGCAGCATGCTGCTTCCCATGCCCGGGACAAACCGCGAGCAGGTGCCTGGCTTGCGCTTCTATGTGCCGAGACTTGGAGCTGGCCAGCGCGCACCTTCCCGCAGTTTGTGCTGCTGTTCGCAAAGAGCCTCCAAACAAAGCAGGGCACTAAGGCAAGAGAAGTAAGCGCCCCAGGAGGGAATTTGCCTGCGAGGGAACCTGTGCAGCACATCCCTTGTTCCGCTCGACACTTCCCTCACTCTTAGGCAAAGCCCATCTCAGCTTGCTTGTAGGCGTGCCTCCGTGCTCAGAAGCAGCCCCGAGGAAGGCAGGACAGTGCGAGAAGTACTCTGGGCACGCAGCATGCTGCTTCCCATGCCCGGGACAAACTGCGAGCAGGTGCCTCGCTTGCGCTTCTATGTGCCGAGACTTGGAGCTGGCCAGCGCGCACCTTCCCGCTGTGTGTGCTGCTGTCCGCAAACAGCCTCCAAACAAAGCAGGGCACTAAGGCAAGAGAACTAAGAGCCCCAGGAGGGAATCTGCCTGCGAGGGAAGCTGTGCAGCACATCCCTTGTTCCGCTCGACACTTCTCTGACTCTTAGGCAAAGCCCATCTCAGCTTGCTTGTAGGCGTGCCTCCGTGCTCAGAAGCAGCCCCGAGGAAGGCAGGACAGTGCGGGATGTCTTCTGGGCACGCAGCATGCTGCTTCCCATGCCCGGGACAAACCGCGAGCAGGTGCCTGGCTTGCGCTTCTATGTGCCGAGACTTGGAGCTGGCCAGCGCGCACCTTCCCGCTGTGTGTGCTGCTGTCCGCAAAGAGCCTCCAAACAAAGCAGGGCACTAAGGCAAGAGAAGTAAGCGCCCCAGGAGGGAATCTGCCTGCGAGGGAAGCTGTGCAGCACATCCCTTGTTCCGCTCGCCACTTCCCTGACTCTTAGGCAAAGCCCATCTCAGCTGGCTTGTAGGCGTGCCTCCGTGCTCAGAAGCAGCCCCGTGGCAGGCAGGACAGTGCGAGAAGTAATCGGGGCATGCAGCATGCTGCTTCCCATGCCCGCGACAAACTGCGAACAGGTGCCTCGCTTGCGCTTCTATGTGCCGAGACTTGGAGCTGGCCAGCGCGCACCTTCCCGCAGTGTGTGCTGCTGTCCGCAAACAGCCTCCAAACAAATCAGGGCACTAAGGCAGGAGAACTAAGCATCACAGGAGGGAATCTGCCTGCGAGTGAAGCTGTGCAGCACATCCCTTGTTCCGCTCGCCACTTCCCTGACTCTTAGGCAAAGCCCATCTCAGCTTGCTTGTAGGCGTGCCTCCGTGCTCAGAAGCAGCCCCGAGGAAGGCAGGACAGTGCAGGATGTCTTCTGGGCACGCAGCATGCTGCTTCCCATGCCCGGGACAAACTGCGAGCAGGTGCCTCGCTTGCGCTTCAATCTGCCGAGACTTGGAGCTGGCCAGCGCGCACCTTCCCGCTGTGTGTGCTGCTGTTCGCAAAGAGCCTCCAAACAAAGCAGGGGACTAAGGCAAGAGAACTAAGAGCCCCACGAGGGAATCTGCCTGCGAGGGAAGCTATGCAGCACATCCCTTGTTCCGCTCGACACTTCCCTCACTCTTAGGCAAAGCCCATCTCAGCTTGCTTGTAGGCGTGCCTCCGTGCTCAGAAGCAGCCCCGAGGAAGGCAGGACAGTGCGGGATGTCTTCTGGGCACGCAGCATGCTGCTTCCCATGCCCGGGACAAACTGCGAGCAGGTGCCTGGCTTGCGCTTCTATGTGCCGAGACTTGAAGCTGACCAGCGCGCACCTTCCCGCTGTGTGTGCTGCTGTCCGCAAACAGCCTCCAAACGAAGCAGGGCACTAAGGCAAGAGAACTAAGAGCCCCAGGAGGGAATCTGCCTGCGAGGGAAGCTGTGCAGCACATCCCTTGTTCCGCTCGACACTTCCCTGACTCTTAGGCAAAGCCCATCTGAGCTTGCTTGTAGGCGTGCCTCTGTGCTCAGAAGCAGCCCCGAGGAAGGCAGGACAGTGCAGGATGTCTTCTGGGCACGCAGCATGCTGCTTCCCATGCCCGGGACAAACCGCGAGCAGGTGCCTGGCTTGCGCTTCTATGTGCCGAGACTTGGAGCTGGCCAGCGCGCACCTTCCCGCTGTGTGTGCTGCTGTCCGCAAACAGCCTCCAAACAAAGCAGGGCACTAAGGCAAGAGAACTAAGAGCCCCAGGAGGGAATCTGCCTGCGAGGGAAGCTGTGCAGCACATCCCTTGTTCCGCTCGACACTTCCCTGACTCTTAGGCAAAGACCATCTCAGCTTGCTTGTAGGCGTGCCTCCGTGCTCAGAAGCAGCCCCGAGGAAGGCAGGACAGTGCAGGATGTCTTCTGGGCACGCAGCATGCTGCTTCCCATGCCCGGGACAAACTGCGAGCAGGTGCCTCGCTTGCGCTTCTATGTGCCGAGACTTGGAGCTGGCCAGCGCGCACCTTCCCGCAGTTTGTGCTGCTGTTCGCAAAGAGCCTCCAAACAAAGCAGGGCACTAAGGCAAGAGAACTAAGAGCCCCAGGAGGGAATCTGCCTGCGAGGGAAGCTGTGCAGCACATCCCTTGTTCCGCTCGACACTTCCCTCACTCTTAGGCAAAGCCCATCTCAGCTTGCTTGTAGGCGTGCCTCCGTGCTCAGAAGCAGCCCCGAGGAAGGCAGGACAGTGCGGGATGTCTTCTGGGCACGCAGCATGCTGCTTCCCATGCCCGGGACAAACTGCGAGCAGGTGCCTGGCTTGCGCTTCTATGTGCCGAGACTTGAAGCTGACCAGCGCGCACCTTCCCGCTGTGTGTGCTGCTGTCCGCAAACAGCCTCCAAACGAAGCAGGGCACTAAGGCAAGAGAACTAAGAGCCCCAGGAGGGAATCTGCCTGCGAGGGAAGCTGTGCAGCACATCCCTTGTTCCGCTCGACACTTCCCTGACTCTTAGGCAAAGCCCATCTCAGCTTGCTTGTAGGCGTGCCTCTGTGCTCAGAAGCAGCCCCGAGGAAGGCAGGACAGTGCGGGATGTCTTCTGGGCACGCAGCATGCTGCTTCCCATGCCCGGGACAAACCGCGAGCAGGTGCCTCGCTTGCGCTTCTATGTGCCGAGACTTGGAGCTGGCCAGCGCGCACCTTCCCGCTGTGTGTGCTGCTGTCCGCAAACAGCCTCCAAACAAAGCAGGGCACTAAGGCAAGAGAACTAAGCCCCCCCGGAGGGAATCTGCCTGCGAGGGAAGCTGTGCAGCACATCCCTTGTTCCGCTCGCCACTTCCCTCACTCTTAGGCAAAGCCCATCTCAACTTGCTTGTAGGCGTGCCTCCGTGCTCAGAAGCAGCCCCGTGGCAGGCAGGACAGTGCGAGAAGTAATCGGGGCATGCAGCATGCTGCTTCCCATGCCTGGGACAAACCTTGAGCTGGTGCCTGGCTTGCGCTTCAATCTGCCGAGACTTGGAGCTGGCCAGCGCGCACCTTCCCGCTGTGTGTGCTGCTGTCCGCAAACAGCCTCCAAACAAAGCAGGGCACTAAGGCAAGAGAACTAAGAGCCCCAGGAGGGAATCTGCCTGCGAGGGAAGCTGTGCAGCACATCCCTTGTTCCGCTCGACACTTCCCTCACTCTTAGGCAAAGCCCATCTCAGCTTGCTTGTAGGTGTGCCTCCGTGCTCAGAAGCAGCCCCGAGGAAGGCAGGACAGTGCGAGAAGTAATCAGGGCATGCAGCATGCTGCTTCCCATGCCCGGGACAAACTGCGAGCAGGTGCCTGGCTTGCGCTTCAATCTGCCGAGACTTGGAGCTGGCCAGCGCGCACCTTCCCGCAGTTTGTGCTGCTGTTCGCAAAGAGCCTCCAAACAAAGCAGGGCACTAAGGCAAGAGAAGTAAGCGCCCCAGGAGGGAATTTGCCTGCGAGGGAACCTGTGCAGCACATCCCTTGTTCCGCTCGACACTTCCCTCACTCTTAGGCAAAGCCCATCTCAGCTTGCTTGTAGGCGTGCCTCCGTGCTCAGAAGCAGCCCCGAGGAAGGCAGGACAGTGCGAGAAGTACTCTGGGCATGCAGCATGCTGCTTCCCATGCCCGGGACAAACTGCGAGCAGGTGCCTCGCTTGCGCTTCTATGTGCCGAGACTTGGAGCTGGCCAGCGCGCACCTTCCCGCTGTGTGTGCTGCTGTCCGCAAACAGCCTCCAAACGAAGCAGGGCACTAAGGCAAGAGAACTAAGAGCCCCAGGAGGGAATCTGCCTGCGAGGGAAGCTGTGCAGCACATCCCTTGTTCCGCTCGCCACTTCCCTGACTCTTAGGCAAAGCCCATCTCAGCTTGCTTGTAGGTGTGCCTCTGTGCTCAGAAGCAGCCCCGAGGAAGGCAGGACAGTGCGGGATGTCTTCTGGGCACGCAGCATGCTGCTTCCCATGCCCGGAACAAACCGCGAGCAGGTGCCTGGCTTACGCTTCTATGTGCCGAGACTTGGAGCTGGCCAGCGCGCACCTTCCCGCTGTGTGTGCTGCTGTCCGCAAACAGCCTCCAAACAAAGCAGGGCACTAAGGCAGGAGAACTAAGAGCCCCCGGAGGGAATCTGCCTGCGAGGGAAGCTGTGCAGCACATCCCTTGTTCTGCTCGCCACTTCCCTCACTCTTAGGCAAAGCCCATCTCAACTTGCTTGTAGGCGTGCCTCCGTGCTCAGAAGCAGCCCCGTGGGAGGCAGGACAGTGCGAGAAGTAATCGGGGCATGCAGCATGCTGCTTCCCATGCCTGGGACAAACCTTGAGCTGGTGCCTGGCTTGCGCTTCAATCTGCCGAGACTTGGAGCTGGCCAGCGCGCACCTTCCCGCTGTGTGTGCTGCTGTCCGCAAACAGCCTCCAAACAAAGCAGGGCACTAAGGCAAGAGAACTAAGAGCCCCAGGAGGGAATCTGCCTGCGAGGGAAGCTGTGCAGCACATCCCTTGTTCCGCTCGACACTTCCCTCACTCTTAGGCAAAGCCCATCTCAGCTTGCTTGTAGGCGTGCCTCCGTGCTCAGAAGCAGCCCCGAGGAAGGCAGGACAGTGCGGGATGTCTTCTGGGCACGCAGCATGCTGCTTCCCATGCCCGGGACAAACCGCGAGCAGGTGCCTGGCTTGCGCTTCTGTGTGCCGAGACTTGGAGCTGGCCAGCGCGCACCTTCCCGCTGTGTGTGCTGCTGTCCGCAAACAGCCTCCAAACAAAGCAGGGCACTAAGGCAAGAGAACTAAGCCCCCCCGGAGGGAATCTGCCTGCGAGGGAAGCTGTGCAGCACATCCCTTGTTCCGCTCGACACTTCCCTCACTCTTAGGCAAAGCGCATCTCAGCTTGCTTGTAGGTGTGCCTCCGTGCTCAGAAGCAGCCCCGAGGAAGGCAGGACAGTGCGAGAAGTAATCAGGGCATGCAGCATGCTGCTTCCCATGCCCGGGACAAACTGCGAGCAGGTGCCTGGCTTGCGCTTCTATGTGCCGAGACTTGGAGCTGGCCAGCGCGCACCTTCCCGCTGTGTGTGCTGCTGTCCGCAAACAGCCTCCAAACAAAGCAGGGCACTAAGGCAAGAGAACTAAGAGCCCCAGGAGGGAATCTGCCTGCGAGGGAAGCTGTGCAGCACATCCCTTGTTCCGCTCGACACTTCCCTGACTCTTAGGCAAAGCCCATCTCAGCTTGCTTGTAGGCGTGCCTCCGTGCTCAGAAGCAGCCCCGAGGAAGGCAGGACAGTGCGGGATGTCTTCTGGGCACGCAGCATGCTGCTTCCCATGCCCGGGACAAACCGCGAGCAGGTGCCTGGCTTGCGCTTCTATGTGCCGAGACTTGGAGCTGGCCAGCGCGCACCTTCCCGCTGTGTGTGCTGCTGTCCGCAAACAGCCTCCAAACAAAGCAGGGCACTAAGGCAAGAGAACTAAGAGCCCCAGGAGGGAATCTGCCTGCGAGGGAAGCTGTGCAGCACATCCCTTGTTCCGCTCGCCACTTCCCTAACTCTTAGGGAAAGCCCATCTCAACTTGCTTGTAGGCGTGCCTCCGTGCTCAGAAGCAGCCCCGAGGAAGGCAGGACAGTGCGGGATGTCTTCTGGGCACGCAGCATGCTGCTTCCCATGCCCGGGACAAACCGCGAGCAGGTGCCTGGCTTGCGCTTCTGTGTGCCGAGACTTGGAGCTGGCCAGCGCGCACCTTCCCGCTGTGTGTGCTGCTGTCCGCAAACAGCCTCCAAACAAAGCAGGGCACTAAGGCAAGAGAACTAAGCCCCCCCGGAGGGAATCTGCCTGCGAGGGAAGCTGTGCAGCACATCCCTTGTTCCGCTCGCCACTTCCCTCACTCTTAGGCAAAGCCCATCTCAGCTTGCTTGTAGGTGTGCCTCCGTGCTCAGAAGCAGCCCCGAGGAAGGCAGGACAGTGCGAGAAGTAATCAGGGCATGCAGCATGCTGCTTCCCATGCCCGGGACAAACTGCGAGCAGGTGCCTCGCTTGCGCTTCTATGTGCCGAGACTTGGAGCTGGCCAGCGCGCACCTTCCCGCTGTGTGTGCTGCTGTCCGCAAACAGCCTCCAAACAAAGCAGGGCACTAAGGCAAGAGAACTAAGAGCCCCAGGAGGGAATCTGCCTGCGAGGGAAGCTGTGCAGCACATCCCTTGTTCCGCTCGACACTTCCCTGACTCTTAGGCAAAGCCCATCTCAGCTTGCTTGTAGGCGTGCCTCCGTGCTCAGAAGCAGCCCCGAGGAAGGCAGGACAGTGCGGGATGTCTTCTGGGCACGCAGCATGCTGCTTCCCATGCCCGGGACAAACCGCGAGCAGGTGCCTGGCTTGCGCTTCTATGTGCCGAGACTTGGAGCTGGCCAGCGCGCACCTTCCCGCTGTGTGTGCTGCTGTCCGCAAACAGCCTCCAAACAAAGCAGGGCACTAAGGCAAGAGAACTAAGAGCCCCAGGAGGGAATCTGCCTGCGAGGGAAGCTGTGCAGCACATCCCTTGTTCCGCTCGACACTTCCCTGACTCTTAGGCAAAGCCCATCTCAGCTTGCTTGTAGGCGTGCCTCTGTGCTCAGAAGCAGCCCCGAGGAAGGCAGGACAGTGCGGGATGTCTTCTGGGCACGCAGCATGCTGCTTCCCATGCCCGGGACAAACCGCGAGCAGGTGCCTGGCTTGCGCTTCTATGTGCCGAGACTTGGAGCTGGCCAGCGCGCACCTTCCCGCAGTTTGTGCTGCTGTTCGCAAAGAGCCTCCAAACAAAGCAGGGCACTAAGGCAAGAGAAGTAAGCGCCCCAGGAGGGAATTTGCCTGTGAGGGAAGCTGTGCAGCACATCCCTTGTTCCGCTCGACACTTCCCTCACTCTTAGGCAAAGCCCATCTCAGCTTGCTTGTAGGCGTGCCTCCGTGCTCAGAAGCAGCCCCGAGGAAGGCAGGACAGTGCGAGAAGTACTCTGGGCACGCAGCATGCTGCTTCCCATGCCCGGGACAAACTGCGAGCAGGTGCCTCGCTTGCGCTTCTATGTGCCGAGACTTGGAGCTGGCCAGCGCGCACCTTCCCGCTGTGTGTGCTGCTGTCCGCAAACAGCCTCCAAACAAAGCAGGGCACTAAGGCAAGAGAACTAAGAGCCCCAGGAGGGAATCTGCCTGCGAGGGAAGCTGTGCAGCACATCCCTTGTTCCGCTCGACACTTCTCTGACTCTTAGGCAAAGCCCATCTCAGCTTGCTTGTAGGCGTGCCTCCGTGCTCAGAAGCAGCCCCGAGGAAGGCAGGACAGTGCGGGATGTCTTCTGGGCACGCAGCATGCTGCTTCCCATGCCCGGGACAAACCGCGAGCAGGTGCCTGGCTTGCGCTTCTATGTGCCGAGACTTGGAGCTGGCCAGCGCGCACCTTCCCGCTGTGTGTGCTGCTGTCCGCAAAGAGCCTCCAAACAAAGCAGGGCACTAAGGCAAGAGAAGTAAGCGCCCCAGGAGGGAATCTGCCTGCGAGGGAAGCTGTGCAGCACATCCCTTGTTCCGCTCGACACTTCCCTCACTCTTAGGCAAAGCCCATCTCAGCTTGCTTGTAGGCGTGCCTCCGTGCTCAGAAGCAGCCCCGTGGCAGGCAGGACAGTGCGAGAAGTAATCGGGGCATGCAGCATGCTGCTTCCCATGCCTGGGACAAACCTTGAGCTGGTGCCTGGCTTGCGCTTCAATCTGCCGAGACTTGGAGCTGACCAGCGCGCACCTTCCCGCTGTGTGTGCTGCTGTCCGCAAACAGCCTCCAAACAAAGCAGGGCACTAAGGCAAGAGAACTAAGAGCCCCAGGAGGGAATCTGCCTGCGAGGGAAGCTGTGCAGCACATCCCTTGTTCTGCTCGCCACTTCCCTCACTCTTAGGCAAAGCGCATCTCAGCTTGCTTGTAGGTGTGCCTCCGTGCTCAGAAGCAGCCCCGAGGAAGGCAGGACAGTGCGAGAAGTACTCTGGGCATGCAGCATGCTGCTTCCCATGCCCGGGACAAACTGCGAGCAGGTGCCTCGCTTGCGCTTCTATGTGCCGAGACTTGGAGCTGGCCAGCGCGCACCTTCCCGCTGTGTGTGCTGCTGTCCGCAAACAGCCTCCAAACAAAGCAGGGCACTAAGGCAAGAGAACTAAGAGCCCCAGGAGGGAATCTGCCTGCGAGGGAAGCTGTGCAGCACATCCCTTGTTCCGCTCGACACTTCTCTGACTCTTAGGCAAAGCCCATCTCAGCTTGCTTGTAGGCGTGCCTCCGTGCTCAGAAGCAGCCCCGAGGAAGGCAGGACAGTGCAGGATGTCTTCTGGGCACGCAGCATGCTGCTTCCCATGCCCGGGACAAACTGCGAGCAGGTGACTCGCTTGCGCTTCAATCTGCCGAGACTTGGAGCTGGCCAGCGCGCACCTTCCCGCAGTTTGTGCTGCTGTTCGCAAAGAGCCTCCAAACAAAGCAGGGCACTAAGGCAAGAGAACTAAGAGCCCCAGGAGGGAATCTGCCTGCGAGGGAAGCTGTGCAGCACATCCCTTGTTCCGCTCGACACTTCCCTCACTCTTAGGCAAAGCCCATCTCAGCTTGCTTGTAGGCGTGCCTCCGTGCTCAGAAGCAGCCCCGAGGAAGGCAGGACAGTGCGGGATGTCTTCTGGGCACGCAGCATGCTGCTTCCCATGCCCGGGACAAACCGCGAGCAGGTGCCTCGCTTGCGCTTCTGTGTGCCGAGACTTGGAGCTGGCCAGCGCGCACCTTCCCGCTGTGTGTGCTGCTGTCCGCAAACAGCCTCCAAACAAAGCAGGGCACTAAGGCAAGAGAACTAAGCCCCCCCGGAGGGAATCTGCCTGCGAGGGAAGCTGTGCAGCACATCCCTTGTTCCGCTCGCCACTTCCCTCACTCTTAGGCAAAGCCCATCTCAGCTTGCTTGTAGGTGTGCCTCCGTGCTCAGAAGCAGCCCCGAGGAAGGCAGGACAGTGCGAGAAGTAATCAGGGCACGCAGCATGCTGCTTCCCATGCCCGGGACAAACTGCGAGCAGGTGCCTCGCTTGCGCTTCTATGTGCCGAGACTTGGAGCTGGCCAGCGCGCACCTTCCCGCTGTGTGTGCTGCTGTCCGCAAACAGCCTCCAAACAAAGCAGGGCACTAAGGCAAGAGAACTAAGAGCCCCAGGAGGGAATCTGCCTGCGAGGGAAGCTGTGCAGCACATCCCTTGTTCCGCTCGACACTTCCCTGACTCTTAGGCAAAGCCCATCTCAGCTTGCTTGTAGGCGTGCCTCCGTGCTCAGAAGCAGCCCCGAGGAAGGCAGGACAGTGCGGGATGTCTTCTGGGCACGCAGCATGCTGCTTCCCATGCCCGGGACAAACCGCGAGCAGGTGCCTGGCTTGCGCTTCTATGTGCCGAGACTTGGAGCTGGCCAGCGCGCACCTTCCCGCTGTGTGTGCTGCTGTCCGCAAACAGCCTCCAAACAAAGCAGGGCACTAAGGCAAGAGAACTAAGAGCCCCAGGAGGGAATCTGCCTGCGAGGGAAGCTGTGCAGCACATCCCTTGTTCCGCTCGACACTTCCCTGACTCTTAGGCAAAGCCCATCTCAGCTTGCTTGTAGGCGTGCCTCTGTGCTCAGAAGCAGCCCCGAGGAAGGCAGGACAGTGCGGGATGTCTTCTGGGCACGCAGCATGCTGCTTCCCATGCCCGGGACAAACCGCGAGCAGGTGCCTGGCTTGCGCTTCTATGTGCCGAGACTTGGAGCTGGCCAGCGCGCACCTTCCCGCTGTGTGTGCTGCTGTCCGCAAACAGCCTCCAAACAAAGCAGGGCACTAAGGCAAGAGAACTAAGTCCCCCCGGAGGGAATCTGCCTGCGAGGGAAGCTGTGCAGCACATCCCTTGTTCTGCTCGCCACTTCCCTCACTCTTAGGCAAAGCGCATCTCAGCTTGCTTGTAGGTGTGCCTCCGTGCTCAGAAGCAGCCCCGAGGAAGGCAGGACAGTGCGGGATGTCTTCTGGGCACGCAGCATGCTGCTTCCCATGCCCGGGACAAACCGCGAGCAGGTGCCTGGCTTGCGCTTCTATGTGCCGAGACTTGGAGCTGGCCAGCGCGCACCTTCCCGCAGTTTGTGCTGCTGTTCGCAAAGAGCCTCCAAACAAAGCAGGGCACTAAGGCAAGAGAAGTAAGCGCCCCAGGAGGGAATTTGCCTGCGAGGGAACCTGTGCAGCACATCCCTTGTTCCGCTCGACACTTCCCTCACTCTTAGGCAAAGCCCATCTCAGCTTGCTTGTAGGCGTGCCTCCGTGCTCAGAAGCAGCCCCGAGGAAGGCAGGACAGTGCGAGAAGTACTCTGGGCACGCAGCATGCTGCTTCCCATGCCCGGGACAAACTGCGAGCAGGTGCCTCGCTTGCGCTTCTATGTGCCGAGACTTGGAGCTGGCCAGCGCGCACCTTCCCGCTGTGTGTGCTGCTGTCCGCAAACAGCCTCCAAACAAAGCAGGGCACTAAGGCAAGAGAACTAAGAGCCCCAGGAGGGAATCTGCCTGCGAGGGAAGCTGTGCAGCACATCCCTTGTTCCGCTCGACACTTCTCTGACTCTTAGGCAAAGCCCATCTCAGCTTGCTTGTAGGCGTGCCTCCGTGCTCAGAAGCAGCCCCGAGGAAGGCAGGACAGTGCGGGATGTCTTCTGGGCACGCAGCATGCTGCTTCCCATGCCCGGGACAAACCGCGAGCAGGTGCCTGGCTTGCGCTTCTATGTGCCGAGACTTGGAGCTGGCCAGCGCGCACCTTCCCGCTGTGTGTGCTGCTGTCCGCAAAGAGCCTCCAAACAAAGCAGGGCACTAAGGCAAGAGAAGTAAGCGCCCCAGGAGGGAATCTGCCTGCGAGGGAAGCTGTGCAGCACATCCCTTGTTCCGCTCGCCACTTCCCTGACTCTTAGGCAAAGCCCATCTCAGCTGGCTTGTAGGCGTGCCTCCGTGCTCAGAAGCAGCCCCGTGGCAGGCAGGACAGTGCGAGAAGTAATCGGGGCATGCAGCATGCTGCTTCCCATGCCCGCGACAAACTGCGAACAGGTGCCTCGCTTGCGCTTCTATGTGCCGAGACTTGGAGCTGGCCAGCGCGCACCTTCCCGCAGTGTGTGCTGCTGTCCGCAAACAGCCTCCAAACAAATCAGGGCACTAAGGCAGGAGAACTAAGCATCACAGGAGGGAATCTGCCTGCGAGTGAAGCTGTGCAGCACATCCCTTGTTCCGCTCGCCACTTCCCTGACTCTTAGGCAAAGCCCATCTCAGCTTGCTTGTAGGCGTGCCTCCGTGCTCAGAAGCAGCCCCGAGGAAGGCAGGACAGTGCGAGAAGTAATCAGGGCACGCAGCATGCTGCTTCCCATGCCCGGGACAAACTGCGAGCAGGTGCCTCGCTTGCGCTTCTATGTGCCGAGACTTGGAGCTGGCCAGCGCGCACCTTCCCGCTGTGTGTGCTGCTGTTCGCAAAGAGCCTCCAAACAAAGCAGGGGACTAAGGCAAGAGAACTAAGAGCCCCACGAGGGAATCTGCCTGCGAGGGAAGCTATGCAGCACATCCCTTGTTCCGCTCGACACTTCCCTCACTCTTAGGCAAAGCCCATCTCAGCTTGCTTGTAGGCGTGCCTCCGTGCTCAGAAGCAGCCCCGAGGAAGGCAGGACAGTGCGGGATGTCTTCTGGGCACGCAGCATGCTGCTTCCCATGCCCGGGACAAACTGCGAGCAGGTGCCTGGCTTGCGCTTCTATGTGCCGAGACTTGAAGCTGACCAGCGCGCACCTTCCCGCTGTGTGTGCTGCTGTCCGCAAACAGCCTCCAAACGAAGCAGGGCACTAAGGCAAGAGAACTAAGAGCCCCAGGAGGGAATCTGCCTGCGAGGGAAGCTGTGCAGCACATCCCTTGTTCCGCTCGACACTTCCCTGACTCTTAGGCAAAGCCCATCTGAGCTTGCTTGTAGGCGTGCCTCTGTGCTCAGAAGCAGCCCCGAGGAAGGCAGGACAGTGCAGGATGTCTTCTGGGCACGCAGCATGCTGCTTCCCATGCCCGGGACAAACCGCGAGCAGGTGCCTGGCTTGCGCTTCTATGTGCCGAGACTTGGAGCTGGCCAGCGCGCACCTTCCCGCTGTGTGTGCTGCTGTCCGCAAACAGCCTCCAAACAAAGCAGGGCACTAAGGCAAGAGAACTAAGAGCCCCAGGAGGGAATCTGCCTGCGAGGGAAGCTGTGCAGCACATCCCTTGTTCCGCTCGACACTTCCCTGACTCTTAGGCAAAGACCATCTCAGCTTGCTTGTAGGCGTGCCTCCGTGCTCAGAAGCAGCCCCGAGGAAGGCAGGACAGTGCAGGATGTCTTCTGGGCACGCAGCATGCTGCTTCCCATGCCCGGGACAAACTGCGAGCAGGTGCCTCGCTTGCGCTTCAATCTGCCGAGACTTGGAGCTGGCCAGCGCGCACCTTCCCGCAGTTTGTGCTGCTGTTCGCAAAGAGCCTCCAAACAAAGCAGGGCACTAAGGCAAGAGAACTAAGAGCCCCAGGAGGGAATCTGCCTGCGAGGGAAGCTGTGCAGCACATCCCTTGTTCCGCTCGACACTTCCCTCACTCTTAGGCAAAGCCCATCTCAGCTTGCTTGTAGGCGTGCCTCCGTGCTCAGAAGCAGCCCCGAGGAAGGCAGGACAGTGCGGGATGTCTTCTGGGCACGCAGCATGCTGCTTCCCATGCCCGGGACAAACTGCGAGCAGGTGCCTGGCTTGCGCTTCTATGTGCCGAGACTTGAAGCTGACCAGCGCGCACCTTCCCGCTGTGTGTGCTGCTGTCCGCAAACAGCCTCCAAACGAAGCAGGGCACTAAGGCAAGAGAACTAAGAGCCCCAGGAGGGAATCTGCCTGCGAGGGAAGCTGTGCAGCACATCCCTTGTTCCGCTCGACACTTCCCTGACTCTTAGGCAAAGCCCATCTCAGCTTGCTTGTAGGCGTGCCTCTGTGCTCAGAAGCAGCCCCGAGGAAGGCAGGACAGTGCGGGATGTCTTCTGGGCACGCAGCATGCTGCTTCCCATGCCCGGGACAAACCGCGAGCAGGTGCCTCGCTTGCGCTTCTATGTGCCGAGACTTGGAGCTGGCCAGCGCGCACCTTCCCGCTGTGTGTGCTGCTGTCCGCAAACAGCCTCCAAACAAAGCAGGGCACTAAGGCAAGAGAACTAAGCCCCCCCGGAGGGAATCTGCCTGCGAGGGAAGCTGTGCAGCACATCCCTTGTTCCGCTCGCCACTTCCCTAACTCTTAGGGAAAGCCCATCTCAACTTGCTTGTAGGCGTGCCTCCGTGCTCAGAAGCAGCCCCGTGGCAGGCAGGACAGTGCGAGAAGTAATCGGGGCATGCAGCATGCTGCTTCCCATGCCTGGGACAAACCTTGAGCTGGTGCCTGGCTTGCGCTTCAATCTGCCGAGACTTGGAGCTGGCCAGCGCGCACCTTCCCGCTGTGTGTGCTGCTGTCCGCAAACAGCCTCCAAACAAAGCAGGGCACTAAGGCAAGAGAACTAAGAGCCCCAGGAGGGAATCTGCCTGCGAGGGAAGCTGTGCAGCACATCCCTTGTTCCGCTCGACACTTCCCTCACTCTTAGGCAAAGCCCATCTCAGCTTGCTTGTAGGTGTGCCTCCGTGCTCAGAAGCAGCCCCGAGGAAGGCAGGACAGTGCGAGAAGTAATCAGGGCATGCAGCATGCTGCTTCCCATGCCCGGGACAAACTGCGAGCAGGTGCCTGGCTTGCGCTTCAATCTGCCGAGACTTGGAGCTGGCCAGCGCGCACCTTCCCGCAGTTTGTGCTGCTGTTCGCAAAGAGCCTCCAAACAAAGCAGGGCACTAAGGCAAGAGAAGTAAGCGCCCCAGGAGGGAATTTGCCTGCGAGGGAACCTGTGCAGCACATCCCTTGTTCCGCTCGACACTTCCCTCACTCTTAGGCAAAGCCCATCTCAGCTTGCTTGTAGGCGTGCCTCCGTGCTCAGAAGCAGCCCCGAGGAAGGCAGGACAGTGCGAGAAGTACTCTGGGCATGCAGCATGCTGCTTCCCATGCCCGGGACAAACTGCGAGCAGGTGCCTCGCTTGCGCTTCTATGTGCCGAGACTTGGAGCTGGCCAGCGCGCACCTTCCCGCTGTGTGTGCTGCTGTCCGCAAACAGCCTCCAAACGAAGCAGGGCACTAAGGCAAGAGAACTAAGAGCCCCAGGAGGGAATCTGCCTGCGAGGGAAGCTGTGCAGCACATCCCTTGTTCCGCTCGCCACTTCCCTGACTCTTATGCAAAGCCCATCTCAGCTGGCTTGTAGGTGTGCCTCTGTGCTCAGAAGCAGCCCCGAGGAAGGCAGGACAGTGCGGGATGTCTTCTGGGCACGCAGCATGCTGCTTCCCATGCCCGGAACAAACCGCGAGCAGGTGCCTGGCTTACGCTTCTATGTGCCGAGACTTGGAGCTGGCCAGCGCGCACCTTCCCGCTGTGTGTGCTGCTGTCCGCAAACAGCCTCCAAACAAAGCAGGGCACTAAGGCAGGAGAACTAAGAGCCCCCGGAGGGAATCTGCCTGCGAGGGAAGCTGTGCAGCACATCCCTTGTTCTGCTCGCCACTTCCCTCACTCTTAGGCAAAGCCCATCTCAACTTGCTTGTAGGCGTGCCTCCGTGCTCAGAAGCAGCCCCGTGGCAGGCAGGACAGTGCGAGAAGTAATCGGGGCATGCAGCATGCTGCTTCCCATGCCTGGGACAAACCTTGAGCTGGTGCCTGGCTTGCGCTTCAATCTGCCGAGACTTGGAGCTGGCCAGCGCGCACCTTCCCGCTGTGTGTGCTGCTGTCCGCAAACAGCCTCCAAACAAAGCAGGGCACTAAGGCAAGAGAACTAAGAGCCCCAGGAGGGAATCTGCCTGCGAGGGAAGCTGTGCAGCACATCCCTTGTTCCGCTCGACACTTCCCTCACTCTTAGGCAAAGCCCATCTCAGCTTGCTTGTAGGCGTGCCTCCGTGCTCAGAAGCAGCCCCGAGGAAGGCAGGACAGTGCGGGATGTCTTCTGGGCACGCAGCATGCTGCTTCCCATGCCCGGGACAAACCGCGAGCAGGTGCCTGGCTTGCGCTTCTGTGTGCCGAGACTTGGAGCTGGCCAGCGCGCACCTTCCCGCTGTGTGTGCTGCTGTCCGCAAACAGCCTCCAAACAAAGCAGGGCACTAAGGCAAGAGAACTAAGCCCCCCCGGAGGGAATCTGCCTGCGAGGGAAGCTGTGCAGCACATCCCTTGTTCCGCTCGACACTTCCCTCACTCTTAGGCAAAGCCCATCTCAGCTTGCTTGTAGGTGTGCCTCCGTGCTCAGAAGCAGCCCCGAGGAAGGCAGGACAGTGCGAGAAGTAATCAGGGCATGCAGCGTGCTGCTTCCCATGCCCGGGACAAACTGCGAGCAGGTGCCTGGCTTGCGCTTCTATGTGCCGAGACTTGGAGCTGGCCAGCGCGCACCTTCCCGCTGTGTGTGCTGCTGTCCGCAAACAGCCTCCAAACAAAGCAGGGCACTAAGGCAAGAGAACTAAGAGCCCCAGGAGGGAATCTGCCTGCGAGGGAAGCTGTGCAGCACATCCCTTGTTCCGCTCGACACTTCCCTGACTCTTAGGCAAAGCCCATCTCAGCTTGCTTGTAGGCGTGCCTCCGTGCTCAGAAGCAGCCCCGAGGAAGGCAGGACAGTGCGGGATGTCTTCTGGGCACGCAGCATGCTGCTTCCCATGCCCGGGACAAACCGCGAGCAGGTGCCTGGCTTGCGCTTCTATGTGCCGAGACTTGGAGCTGGCCAGCGCGCACCTTCCCGCTGTGTGTGCTGCTGTCCGCAAACAGCCTCCAAACAAAGCAGGGCACTAAGGCAAGAGAACTAAGAGCCCCAGGAGGGAATCTGCCTGCGAGGGAAGCTGTGCAGCACATCCCTTGTTCCGCTCGCCACTTCCCTAACTCTTAGGGAAAGCCCATCTCAACTTGCTTGTAGGCATGCCTCCGTGCTCAGAAGCAGCCCCGAGGAAGGCAGGACAGTGCGGGATGTCTTCTGGGCACGCAGCATGCTGCTTCCCATGCCCGGGACAAACCGCGAGCAGGTGCCTGGCTTGCGCTTCTGTGTGCCGAGACTTGGAGCTGGCCAGCGCGCACCTTCCCGCTGTGTGTGCTGCTGTCCGCAAACAGCCTCCAAACAAAGCAGGGCACTAAGGCAAGAGAACTAAGCCCCCCCGGAGGGAATCTGCCTGCGAGGGAAGCTGTGCAGCACATCCCTTGTTCCGCTCGCCACTTCCCTCACTCTTAGGCAAAGCCCATCTCAGCTTGCTTGTAGGTGTGCCTCCGTGCTCAGAAGCAGCCCCGAGGAAGGCAGGACAGTGCGAGAAGTAATCAGGGCATGCAGCATGCTGCTTCCCATGCCCGGGACAAACTGCGAGCAGGTGCCTGGCTTGCGCTTCTATGTGCCGAGACTTGGAGCTGGCCAGCGCGCACCTTCCCGCTGTGTGTGCTGCTGTCCGCAAACAGCCTCCAAACAAAGCAGGGCACTAAGGCAAGAGAACTAAGAGCCCCAGGAGGGAATCTGCCTGCGAGGGAAGCTGTGCAGCACATCCCTTGTTCCGCTCGACACTTCCCTGACTCTTAGGCAAAGCCCATCTCAGCTTGCTTGTAGGCGTGCCTCCGTGCTCAGAAGCAGCCCCGAGGAAGGCAGGACAGTGCGGGATGTCTTCTGGGCACGCAGCATGCTGCTTCCCATGCCCGGGACAAACCGCGAGCAGGTGCCTGGCTTGCGCTTCTATGTGCCGAGACTTGGAGCTGGCCAGCGCGCACCTTCCCGCTGTGTGTGCTGCTGTCCGCAAACAGCCTCCAAACAAAGCAGGGCACTAAGGCAAGAGAACTAAGAGCCCCAGGAGGGAATCTGCCTGCGAGGGAAGCTGTGCAGCACATCCCTTGTTCCGCTCGACACTTCCCTGACTCTTAGGCAAAGCCCATCTCAGCTTGCTTGTAGGCGTGCCTCTGTGCTCAGAAGCAGCCCCGAGGAAGGCAGGACAGTGCGGGATGTCTTCTGGGCACGCAGCATGCTGCTTCCCATGCCCGGGACAAACCGCGAGCAGGTGCCTGGCTTGCGCTTCTATGTGCCGAGACTTGGAGCTGGCCAGCGCGCACCTTCCCGCTGTGTGTGCTGCTGTCCGCAAACAGCCTCCAAACAAAGCAGGGCACTAAGGCAAGAGAACTAAGTCCCCCCGGAGGGAATCTGCCTGCGAGGGAAGCTGTGCAGCACATCCCTTGTTCTGCTCACCACTTCCCTCACTCTTAGGCAAAGCGCATCTCAGCTTGCTTGTAGGTGTGCCTCCGTGCTCAGAAGCAGCCCCGAGGAAGGCAGGACAGTGCGAGAAGTAATCAGGGCATGCAGCATGCTGCTTCCCATGCCCGGGACAAACTGCGAGCAGGTGCCTGGCTTGCGCTTCTATGTGCCGAGACTTGGAGCTGGCCAGCGCGCACCTTCCCGCAGTTTGTGCTGCTGTTCGCAAAGAGCCTCCAAACAAAGCAGGGCACTAAGGCAAGAGAAGTAAGCGCCCCAGGAGGGAATTTGCCTGCGAGGGAACCTGTGCAGCACATCCCTTGTTCCGCTCGACACTTCCCTCACTCTTAGGCAAAGCCCATCTCAGCTTGCTTGTAGGCGTGCCTCCGTGCTCAGAAGCAGCCCCGAGGAAGGCAGGACAGTGCGAGAAGTACTCTGGGCATGCAGCATGCTGCTTCCCATGCCCGGGACAAACTGCGAGCAGGTGCCTCGCTTGCGCTTCTATGTGCCGAGACTTGGAGCTGGCCAGCGCGCACCTTCCCGCTGTGTGTGCTGCTGTCCGCAAACAGCCTCCAAACGAAGCAGGGCACTAAGGCAAGAGAACTAAGAGCCCCAGGAGGGAATCTGCCTGCGAGGGAAGCTGTGCAGCACATCCCTTGTTCCGCTCGCCACTTCCCTGACTCTTATGCAAAGCCCATCTCAGCTGGCTTGTAGGTGTGCCTCTGTGCTCAGAAGCAGCCCCGAGGAAGGCAGGACAGTGCGGGATGTCTTCTGGGCACGCAGCATGCTGCTTCCCATGCCCGGAACAAACCGCGAGCAGGTGCCTGGCTTACGCTTCTATGTGCCGAGACTTGGAGCTGGCCAGCGCGCACCTTCCCGCTGTGTGTGCTGCTGTCCGCAAACAGCCTCCAAACAAAGCAGGGCACTAAGGCAGGAGAACTAAGAGCCCCAGGAGGGAATCTGCCTGCGAGGGAACCTGTGCAGCACATCCCTTGTTCCGCTCGCCACTTCCCTCACTCTTAGGCAAAGCCCATCTCAACTTGCTTGTAGGCGTGCCTCCGTGCTCAGAAGCAGCCCCGTGGCAGGCAGGACAGTGCGAGAAGTAATCGGGGCATACAGCATGCTGCTTCCCATGCCTGGGACAAACCTTGAGCTGGTGCCTGGCTTGCGCTTCAATCTGCCGAGACTTGGAGCTGACCAGCGCGCACCTTCCCGCTGTGTGTGCTGCTGTCCGCAAACAGCCTCCAAACAAAGCAGGGCACTAAGGCAGGAGAACTAAGCGTCCCAGGAGGGAATCTGCCTGCGAGGGAAGCTGTGCAGCACATCCCTTGTTCCGCTCGCCACTTCCCTCACTCTTAGGCAAAGCCCATCTCAGCTTGCTTGTAGGTGTGCCTCCGTGCTCAGAAGCAGCCCCGAGGAAGGCAGGACAGTGCAGGATGTCTTCTGGGCACGCAGCATGCTGCTTCCCATGCCCGGGACAAACCGCGAGCAGGTGCCTCGCTTGCGCTTCAATCTGCCGAGACTTGGAGCTGGCCAGCGCGCACCTTCCCGCAGTTTGTGCTGCTGTTCGCAAAGAGCCTCCAAACAAAGCAGGGCACTAAGGCAAGAGAAGTAAGCGCCCAAGGAGGGAATCTGCCTGCGAGGGAAGCTGTGCAGCACATCCCTTGTTCCGCTCTCCACTTCCCTAACTCTTAGGCAAAGCCCATCTCAACTTGCTTGTAGGCGTGCCTCCGTGCTCAGAAGCAGCCCCGAGGAAGGCAGGACAGTGCGGGATGTCTTCTGGGCACGCAGCATGCTGCTTCCCATGCCCGGGACAAACTGCGAGCAGGTGCCTCGCTTGCGCTTCTATGTGCCGAGACTTGAAGCTGACCAGCGCGCACCTTCCCGCTGTGTGTGCTGCTGTCCGCAAACAGCCTCCAAACAAAGCAGGGCACTAAGGCAAGAGAACTAAGAGCCCCAGGAGGGAATCTGCCTGCGAGGGAAGCTGTGCAGCACATCCCTTGTTCCGCTCGACACTTCCCTGACTCTTAGGCAAAGCCCATCTCAGCTTGCTTGTAGGTGTGCCTCCGTGCTCAGAAGCAGCCCCGAGGAAGGCAGGACAGTGCAGGATGTCTTCTGGGCACGCGGCATGCTGCTTCCCATGCCCGGGACAAACTGCGAGCAGGTGCCTCGCTTTCGCTTCAATCTGCCGAGACTTGGAGCTGGCGAGCGCGCACCTTCCCGCTGTGTGTGCTGCTGTTCGCAAACAGCCTCCAAACAAAGCTGGGCACTAAGGCAAGAGAACTAAGCCCCCCCGGAGGGAATCTGCCTGCGAGGGAAGCTGTGCAGCACATCCCTTGTTCCGCTCGCCACTTCCCTAACTCTTAGGCAAAGCCCATCTCAGCTTGCTTGTAGGCGTGCCTCCGTGCTCAGAAGCAGCCCTGAAGAAGGCAGGAGAGTGCGGGATGTCTTCTGGGCACGCAGCATGCTGCTTCCCATGCCCGGGACAAACCGCGAGCAGGTGCCTGGCTTGCGCTTCTATGTGCCGAGACTTGGAGCTGGCCAGCGCGCACCTTCCCGCTGTGTGTGCTCCTGTCCGCAAACAGCCTCCAAACAAAGCAGGGCACTAAGGCAAGAGAACTAAGAGCCCCAGGAGGGAATCTGCCTGCGAGGGAAGCTGTGTAGCACATCCCTTGTTCCGCTCGCCACTTCCCTCACTCTTAGGCAAAGCCCATCTCAGCTTGCTTGTAGGTGTGCCTCTGTGCTCAGAAGCAGCCCCGAGGAAGGCAGGACAGTGCGAGAAGTAATCAGGGCACGCAGCATGCTGCTTCCCATGCCCGGGACAAACCGCGAGCAGGTGCCTGGCTTGCGCTTCTATGTGCCGAGACTTGGAGCTGGCCAGCGCGCACCTTCCCGCTGTGTGTGCTGCTGTCCGCAAACAGCCTCCAAACAAAGCAGGGCACTAAGGCAAGAGAACTAAGAGCCCCAGGAGGGAATCTGCCTGCGAGGGAAGCTGTGCAGCACATCCCTTGTTCCGCTCGACACTTCCCTGACTCTTAGGCAAAGCCCATCTCAGCTTGCTTGTAGGCGTGCCTCTGTGCTCAGAAGCAGCCCCGAGGAAGGCAGGACAGTGCGAGAAGTACTCTGGGCACGCAGCATGCTGCTTCCCATGCCCGGGACAAACCGCGAGCAGGTGCCTGGCTTGCGCTTCTATGTGCCGAGACTTGGAGCTGGCCAGCGCGCACCTTCCCGCTGTGTGTGCTGCTGTCTGCAAACAGCCTCCAAACAAAGCAGGGCACTAAGGCAAGAGAACTAAGAGCCCCAGGAGGGAATCTGCCTGCGAGGGAAGCTGTGCAGCACATCCCTTGTTCCGCTCGACACTTCCCTGACTCTTAGGCAAAGCCCATCTCAGCTTGCTTGTAGGCGTGCCTCTGTGCTCAGAAGCAGCCCCGAGGAAGGCAGGACAGTGCGGGATGTCTTCTGGGCACGCAGCATGCTGCTTCCCATGCCCGGGACAAACCGCGAGCAGGTGCCTGGCTTGCGCTTCTATGTGCCGAGACTTGGAGCTGGCCAGCGCGCACCTTCCCGCTGTGTGTGCTGCTGTCCGCAAACAGCCTCCAAACAAAGCAGGGCACTAAGGCAAGAGAACTAAGCCCCCCCGGAGGGAATCTGCCTGCGAGGGAAGCTGTGCAGCACATCCCTTGTTCTGCTCGCCACTTCCCTCACTCTTAGGCAAAGCGCATCTCAGCTTGCTTGTAGGTGTGCCTCCGTGCTCAGAAGCAGCCCCGAGGAAGGCAGGACAGTGCGAGAAGTAATCAGGGCATGCAGCATGCTGCTTCCCATGCCCGGGACAAACCGCGAGCAGGTGCCTGGCTTTCGCTTCAATCTGCCGAGACTTGGAGCTGGCCAGCGCGCACCTTCCCGCAGTTTGTGCTGCTGTTCGCAAAGAGCCTCCAAACAAAGCAGGGCACTAAGGCAAGAGAAGTAAGCGCCCCAGGAGGGAATCTGCCTGCGAGGGAACCTGTGCAGCACATCCCTTGTTCCGCTCGCCACTTCCCTGACTCTTAGGCAAAGCCCATCTCAGCTTGCTTGTAGGTGTGCCTCCGTGCTCAGAAGCAGCCCCGAGGAAGGCAGGACAGTGCAGGATGTCTTCTGGGCACGCAGCATGCTGCTTCCCATGCCCGGGACAAACTGCGAGCAGGTGCCTCGCTTGCGCTTCAATCTGCCGAGACTTGGAGCTGGCCAGCGCGCACCTTCCCGCAGTTTGTGCTGCTGTTCGCAAAGAGCCTCCAAACAAAGCAGGGCACTAAGGCAAGAGAAGTAAGCGCCCAAGGAGGGAATCTGCCTGCGAGGGAACCTGTGTAGCACATCCCTTGTTCCGCTCGCCACTTCCCTCACTCTTAGGCAAAGCCCATCTCAGCTGGCTTGTAGGCGTGCCTCCGTGCTCAGAAGCAGCCCCGAGGAAGGCAGGACAGTGCGAGAAGTACTCTGGGCATGCAGCATGCTGCTTCCCATGCCCGGGACAAACTGCGAGCAGGTGCCTCGCTTGCGCTTCTATGTGCCGAGACTTGGAGCTGGCCAGCGCGCACCTTCCCGCTGTGTGTGCTGCTGTCCGCAAACAGCCTCCAAACAAAGCAGGGCACTAAGGCAAGAGAACTAAGAGCCCCAGGAGGGAATCTGCCTGCGAGGGAAGCTGTGCAGCACATCCCTTGTTCCGCTCGACACTTCCCTGACTCTTAGGCAAAGCCCATCTCAGCTTGCTTGTAGGCGTGCCTCTGTGCTCAGAAGCAGCCCCGAGGAAGGCAGGACAGTGCGGGATGTCTTCTGGGCACGCAGCATGCTGCTTCCCATGCCTGGGACAAACCTTGAGCTGGTGCCTGGCTTGCGCTTCAATCTGCCGAGACTTGGAGCTGACCAGCGCGCACCTTCCCGCTGTGTGTGCTGCTGTCCGCAAACAGCCTCCAAACAAAGCAGGGCACTAAGGCAAGAGAACTAAGAGCCCCAGGAGGGAATCTGCCTGCGAGGGAAGCTGTGTAGCACATCCCTTGTTCCGCTCGCCACTTCCCTCACTCTTAGGCAAAGCCCATCTCAGCTTGCTTGTAGGTGTGCCTCCGTGCTCAGAAGCAGCCCCGAGGAAGGCAGGACAGTGCGAGAAGTAATCAGGGCATGCAGCATGCTGCTTCCCATGCCCGGGACAAACTGCGAGCAGGTGCCTCGCTTGCGCTTCTATGTGCCGAGACTTGGAGCTGGCCAGCGCGCACCTTCCCGCTGTGTGTGCTGCTGTCCGCAAACAGCCTCCAAACAAAGCAGGGCACTAAGGCAAGAGAACTAAGAGCCCCAGGAGGGAATCTGCCTGCGAGGGAAGCTGTGCAGCACATCCCTTGTTCCGCTCGACACTTCCCTGACTCTTAGGCAAAGCCCATCTCAGCTTGCTTGTAGGCGTGCCTCTGTGCTCAGAAGCAGCCCCGAGGAAGGCAGGACAGTGCGGGATGTCTTCTGGGCACGCAGCATGCTGCTTCCCATGCCCGGGACAAACCGCGAGCAGGTGCCTGGCTTGCGCTTCTATGTGCCGAGACTTGGAGCTGGCCAGCGCGCACCTTCCCGCTGTGTGTGCTGCTGTCCGCAAACAGCCTCCAAACAAAGCAGGGCACTAAGGCAAGAGAACTAAGCCCCCCCCGGAGGGAATCTGCCTGCGAGGGAAGCTGTGCAGCACATCCCTTGTTCTGCTCGCCACTTCCCTCACTCTTAGGCAAAGCGCATCTCAGCTTGCTTGTAGGTGTGCCTCCGTGCTCAGAAGCAGCCCCGAGGAAGGCAGGACAGTGCGAGAAGTAATCAGGGCATGCAGCATGCTGCTTCCCATGCCCGGGACAAACTGCGAGCAGGTGCCTGGCTTGCGCTTCTATGTGCCGAGACTTGGAGCTGGCCAGCGCGCACCTTCCCGCTGTGTGTGCTGCTGTCCGCAAACAGCCTCCAAACAAAGCAGGGCACTAAGGCAAGAGAACTAAGAGCCCCAGGAGGGAATCTGCCTGCGAGGGAAGCTGTGCAGCACATCCCTTGTTCCGCTCGACACTTCCCTGACTCTTAGGCAAAACCCATCTCAGCTTGCTTGTAGGCGTGCCTCCGTGCTCAGAAGCAGCCCCGAGGAAGGCAGAACAGTGCGGGATGTCTTCTGGGCACGCAGCATGCTGCTTCCCATGCCTGGGACAAACCGCGAGCAGGTGCCTGGCTTGCGCTTCTATGTGCCGAGACTTGGAGCTGGCCAGCGCGCACCTTCCCGCTGTGTGTGCTGCTGTCCGCAAACAGCCTCCAAACAAAGCAGGGCACTAAGGCAAGAGAACTAAGAGCCCCAGGAGGGAATCTGCCTGCGAGGGAAGCTGTGCAGCACATCCCTTGTTCCGCTCGACACTTCCCTGACTCTTAGGCAAAGCCCATCTCAGCTTGCTTGTAGGCGTGCCTCCGTGCTCAGAAGCAGCCCCGAGGAAGGCAGGACAGTGCGGGATGTCTTCTGGGCACGCAGCATGCTGCTTCCCATGCCCGGGACAAACCGCGAGCAGGTGCCTGGCTTGCGCTTCTATGTGCCGAGACTTGGAGCTGGCCAGCGCGCACCTTCCCGCTGTGTGTGCTGCTGTCCGCAAACAGCCTCCAAACAAAGCAGGGCACTAAGGCAAGAGAACTAAGCCCCCCCGGAAGGAATCTGCCTGCGAGGGAAGCTGTGCAGCACATCCCTTGTTCTGCTCGCCACTTCCCTCACTCTTAGGCAAAGCGCATCTCAGCTTGCTTGTAGGTGTGCCTCCGTGCTCAGAAGCAGCCCCGAGGAAGGCAGGACAGTGCGAGAAGTAATCAGGGCATGCAGCATGCTGCTTCCCATGCCCGGGACAAACTGCGAGCAGGTGCCTGGCTTGCGCTTCTATGTGCCGAGACTTGGAGCTGGCCAGCGCGCACCTTCCCGCTGTGTGTGCTGCTGTCCGCAAACAGCCTCCAAACAAAGCAGGGCACTAAGGCAAGAGAACTAAGAGCCCCAGGAGGGAATCTGCCTGCGAGGGAAGCTGTGCAGCACATCCCTTGTTCCGCTCGACACTTCCCTGACTCTTAGGCAAAGCCCATCTCAGCTTGCTTGTAGGCGTGCCTCTGTGCTCAGAAGCAGCCCCGAGGAAGGCAGGACAGTGCGGGATGTCTTCTGGGCACGCAGCATGCTGCTTCCCATGCCCGGGACAAACCGCGAGCAGGTGCCTGGCTTGCGCTTCTATGTGCCGAGACTTGGAGCTGGCCAGCGCGCACCTTCCCGCTGTGTGTGCTGCTGTCCGCAAACAGCCTCCAAACAAAGCAGGGCACTAAGGCAAGAGAACTAAGCCCCCCCGGAGGGAATCTGCCTGCGAGGGAAGCTGTGCAGCACATCCCTTGTTCTGCTCGCCACTTCCCTCACTCTTAGGCAAAGCGCATCTCAGCTTGCTTGTAGGTGTGCCTCCGTGCTCAGAAGCAGCCCCGAGGAAGGCAGGACAGTGCGAGAAGTAATCAGGGCATGCAGCATGCTGCTTCCCATGCCCGGGACAAACTGCGAGCAGGTGCCTGGCTTGCGCTTCTATGTGCCGAGACTTGGAGCTGGCCAGCGCGCACCTTCCCGCTGTGTGTGCTGCTGTCCGCAAACAGCCTCCAAACAAAGCAGGGCACTAAGGCAAGAGAACTAAGAGCCCCAGGAGGGAATCTGCCTGCGAGGGAAGCTGTGCAGCACATCCCTTGTTCCGCTCGACACTTCCCTGACTCTTAGGCAAAGCCCATCTCAGCTTGCTTGTAGGCGTGCCTCCGTGCTCAGAAGCAGCCCCGAGGAAGGCAGGACAGTGCGAGAAGTACTCTGGGCACGCAGCATGCTGCTTCCCATGCCCGGGACAAACCGCGAGCAGGTGCCTGGCTTGCGCTTCTATGTGCCGAGACTTGGAGCTGGCCAGCGCGCACCTTCCCGCTGTGTGTGCTGCTGTCTGCAAACAGCCTCCAAACAAAGCAGGGCACTAAGGCAAGAGAACTAAGAGCCCCAGGAGGGAATCTGCCTGCGAGGGAAGCTGTGCAGCACATCCCTTGTTCCGCTCGACACTTCCCTGACTCTTAGGCAAAGCCCATCTCAGCTTGCTTGTAGGCGTGCCTCTGTGCTCAGAAGCAGCCCCGAGGAAGGCAGGACAGTGCGGGATGTCTTCTGGGCACGCAGCATGCTGCTTCCCATGCCCGGGACAAACCGCGAGCAGGTGCCTGGCTTGCGCTTCTATGTGCCGAGACTTGGAGCTGGCCAGCGCGCACCTTCCCGCTGTGTGTGCTGCTGTCCGCAAACAGCCTCCAAACAAAGCAGGGCACTAAGGCAAGAGAACTAAGAGCCCCAGGAGGGAATCTGCCTGCGAGGGAAGCTGTGCAGCACATCCCTTGTTCCGCTCGACACTTCCCTGACTCTTAGGCAAAGCCCATCTCAGCTTGCTTGTAGGCGTGCCTCTGTGCTCAGAAGCAGCCCCGAGGAAGGCAGGACAGTGCGAGAAGTACTCTGGGCACGCAGCATGCTGCTTCCCATGCCCGGGACAAACCGCGAGCAGGTGCCTGGCTTGCGCTTCTATGTGCCGAGACTTGGAGCTGGCCAGCGCGCACCTTCCCGCTGTGTGTGCTGCTGTCTGCAAACAGCCTCCAAACAAAGCAGGGCACTAAGGCAAGAGAACTAAGAGCCCCAGGAGGGAATCTGCCTGCGAGGGAAGCTGTGCAGCACATCCCTTGTTCCGCTCGACACTTCCCTGACTCTTAGGCAAAGCCCATCTCAGCTTGCTTGTAGGCGTGCCTCTGTGCTCAGAAGCAGCCCCGAGGAAGGCAGGACAGTGCGGGATGTCTTCTGGGCACGCAGCATGCTGCTTCCCATGCCCGGGACAAACCGCGAGCAGGTGCCTGGCTTGCGCTTCTATGTGCCGAGACTTGGAGCTGGCCAGCGCGCACCTTCCCGCTGTGTGTGCTGCTGTCCGCAAACAGCCTCCAAACAAAGCAGGGCACTAAGGCAAGAGAACTAAGCCCCCCCGGAGGGAATCTGCCTGCGAGGGAAGCTGTGCAGCACATCCCTTGTTCTGCTCGCCACTTCCCTCACTCTTAGGCAAAGCGCATCTCAGCTTGCTTGTAGGTGTGCCTCCGTGCTCAGAAGCAGCCCCGAGGAAGGCAGGACAGTGCGAGAAGTAATCAGGGCATGCAGCATGCTGCTTCCCATGCCCGGGACAAACCGCGAGCAGGTGCCTGGCTTTCGCTTCAATCTGCCGAGACTTGGAGCTGGCCAGCGCACACCTTCCCGCAGTTTGTGCTGCTGTTCGCAAAGAGCCTCCAAACAAAGCAGGGCACTAAGGCAAGAGAAGTAAGCGCCCCAGGAGGGAATCTGCCTGCGAGGGAACCTGTGCAGCACATCCCTTGTTCCGCTCGCCACTTCCCTGACTCTTAGGCAAAGCCCATCTCAGCTTGCTTGTAGGTGTGCCTCCGTGCTCAGAAGCAGCCCCGAGGAAGGCAGGACAGTGCAGGATGTCTTCTGGGCACGCAGCATGCTGCTTCCCATGCCCGGGACAAACTGCGAGCAGGTGCCTCGCTTGCGCTTCAATCTGCCGAGACTTGGAGCTGGCCAGCGCGCACCTTCCCGCAGTTTGTGCTGCTGTTCGCAAAGAGCCTCCAAACAAAGCAGGGCACTAAGGCAAGAGAAGTAAGCGCCCAAGGAGGGAATCTGCCTGCGAGGGAACCTGTGTAGCACATCCCTTGTTCCGCTCGCCACTTCCCTCACTCTTAGGCAAAGCCCATCTCAGCTGGCTTGTAGGCGTGCCTCCGTGCTCAGAAGCAGCCCCGAGGAAGGCAGGACAGTGCGAGAAGTACTCTGGGCATGCAGCATGCTGCTTCCCATGCCCGGGACAAACTGCGAGCAGGTGCCTCGCTTGCGCTTCTATGTGCCGAGACTTGGAGCTGGCCAGCGCGCACCTTCCCGCTGTGTGTGCTGCTGTCTGCAAACAGCCTCCAAACAAAGCAGGGCACTAAGGCAAGAGAACTAAGAGCCCCAGGAGGGAATCTGCCTGCGAGGGAAGCTGTGCAGCACATCCCTTGTTCCGCTCGACACTTCCCTGACTCTTAGGCAAAGCCCATCTCAGCTTGCTTGTAGGCGTGCCTCTGTGCTCAGAAGCAGCCCCGAGGAAGGCAGGACAGTGCGGGATGTCTTCTGGGCACGCAGCATGCTGCTTCCCATGCCTGGGACAAACCTTGAGCTGGTGCCTGGCTTGCGCTTCAATCTGCCGAGACTTGGAGCTGACCAGCGCGCACCTTCCCGCTGTGTGTGCTGCTGTCCGCAAACAGCCTCCAAACAAAGCAGGGCACTAAGGCAAGAGAACTAAGAGCCCCAGGAGGGAATCTGCCTGCGAGGGAAGCTGTGTAGCACATCCCTTGTTCCGCTCGCCACTTCCCTCACTCTTAGGCAAAGCCCATCTCAGCTTGCTTGTAGGTGTGCCTCCGTGCTCAGAAGCAGCCCCGAGGAAGGCAGGACAGTGCGAGAAGTAATCAGGGCATGCAGCATGCTGCTTCCCATGCCCGGGACAAACTGCGAGCAGGTGCCTGGCTTGCGCTTCTATGTGCCGAGACTTGGAGCTGGCCAGCGCGCACCTTCCCGCTGTGTGTGCTGCTGTCCGCAAACAGCCTCCAAACAAAGCAGGGCACTAAGGCAAGAGAACTAAGAGCCCCAGGAGGGAATCTGCCTGCGAGGGAAGCTGTGCAGCACATCCCTTGTTCCGCTCGACACTTCCCTGACTCTTAGGCAAAGCCCATCTCAGCTTGCTTGTAGGCGTGCCTCTGTGCTCAGAAGCAGCCCCGAGGAAGGCAGGACAGTGCGGGATGTCTTCTGGGCACGCAGCATGCTGCTTCCCATGCCCGGGACAAACCGCGAGCAGGTGCCTGGCTTGCGCTTCTATGTGCCGAGACTTGGAGCTGGCCAGCGCGCACCTTCCCGCTGTGTGTGCTGCTGTCCGCAAACAGCCTCCAAACAAAGCAGGGCACTAAGGCAAGAGAACTAAGCCCCCCCGGAGGGAATCTGCCTGCGAGGGAAGCTGTGCAGCACATCCCTTGTTCTGCTCGCCACTTCCCTCACTCTTAGGCAAAGCGCATCTCAGCTTGCTTGTAGGTGTGCCTCCGTGCTCAGAAGCAGCCCCGAGGAAGGCAGGACAGTGCGAGAAGTAATCAGGGCATGCAGCATGCTGCTTCCCATGCCCGGGACAAACTGCGAGCAGGTGCCTGGCTTGCGCTTCTATGTGCCGAGACTTGGAGCTGGCCAGCGCGCACCTTCCCGCTGTGTGTGCTGCTGTCCGCAAACAGCCTCCAAACAAAGCAGGGCACTAAGGCAAGAGAACTAAGAGCCCCAGGAGGGAATCTGCCTGCGAGGGAAGCTGTGCAGCACATCCCTTGTTCCGCTCGACACTTCCCTGACTCTTAGGCAAAACCCATCTCAGCTTGCTTGTAGGCGTGCCTCCGTGCTCAGAAGCAGCCCCGAGGAAGGCAGGACAGTGCGGGATGTCTTCTGGGCACGCAGCATGCTGCTTCCCATGCCCGGGACAAACCGCGAGCAGGTGCCTGGCTTGCGCTTCTATGTGCCGAGACTTGGAGCTGGCCAGCGCGCACCTTCCCGCTGTGTGTGCTGCTGTCCGCAAACAGCCTCCAAACAAAGCAGGGCACTAAGGCAAGAGAACTAAGAGCCCCAGGAGGGAATCTGCCTGCGAGGGAAGCTGTGCAGCACATCCCTTGTTCCGCTCGACACTTCCCTGACTCTTAGGCAAAGCCCATCTCAGCTTGCTTGTAGGCGTGCCTCCGTGCTCAGAAGCAGCCCCGAGGAAGGCAGGACAGTGCGGGATGTCTTCTGGGCACGCAGCATGCTGCTTCCCATGCCCGGGACAAACCGCGAGCAGGTGCCTGGCTTGCGCTTCTATGTGCCGAGACTTGGAGCTGGCCAGCGCGCACCTTCCCGCTGTGTGTGCTGCTGTCCGCAAACAGCCTCCAAACAAAGCAGGGCACTAAGGCAAGAGAACTAAGCCCCCCCGGAGGGAATCTGCCTGCGACGGAAGCTGTGCAGCACATCCCTTGTTCTGCTCGCCACTTCCCTCACTCTTAGGCAAAGCGCATCTCAGCTTGCTTGTAGGTGTGCCTCCGTGCTCAGAAGCAGCCCCGAGGAAGGCAGGACAGTGCGAGAAGTAATCAGGGCATGCAGCATGCTGCTTCCCATGCCCGGGACAAACTGCGAGCAGGTGCCTGGCTTGCGCTTCTATGTGCCGAGAATTGGAGCTGGCCAGCGCGCACCTTCCCGCTGTGTGTGCTGCTGTCCGCAAACAGCCTCCAAACAAAGCAGGGCACTAAGGCAAGAGAACTAAGAGCCCCAGGAGGGAATCTGCCTGCGAGGGAAGCTGTGCAGCACATCCCTTGTTCCGCTCGACACTTCCCTGACTCTTAGGCAAAGCCCATCTCAGCTTGCTTGTAGGCGTGCCTCTGTGCTCAGAAGCAGCCCCGAGGAAGGCAGGACAGTGCGGGATGTCTTCTGGGCACGCAGCATGCTGCTTCCCATGCCCGGGACAAACCGCGAGCAGGTGCCTGGCTTGCGCTTCTATGTGCCGAGACTTGGAGCTGGCCAGCGCGCACCTTCCCGCTGTGTGTGCTGCTGTCCGCAAACAGCCTCCAAACAAAGCAGGGCACTAAGGCAAGAGAACTAAGCCCCCCCGGAGGGAATCTGCCTGCGAGGGAAGCTGTGCAGCACATCCCTTGTTCTGCTCGCCACTTCCCTCACTCTTAGGCAAAGCGCATCTCAGCTTGCTTGTAGGTGTGCCTCCGTGCTCAGAAGCAGCCCCGAGGAAGGCAGGACAGTGCGAGAAGTAATCAGGGCATGCAGCATGCTGCTTCCCATGCCCGGGACAAACTGCGAGCAGGTGCCTGGCTTGCGCTTCTATGTGCCGAGACTTGGAGCTGGCCAGCGCGCACCTTCCCGCTGTGTGTGCTGCTGTCCGCAAACAGCCTCCAAACAAAGCAGGGCACTAAGGCAAGAGAACTAAGAGCCCCAGGAGGGAATCTGCCTGCGAGGGAAGCTGTGCAGCACATCCCTTGTTCCGCTCGACACTTCCCTGACTCTTAGGCAAAGCCCATCTCAGCTTGCTTGTAGGCGTGCCTCCGTGCTCAGAAGCAGCCCCGAGGAAGGCAGGACAGTGCGAGAAGTACTCTGGGCACGCAGCATGCTGCTTCCCATGCCCGGGACAAACCGCGAGCAGGTGCCTGGCTTGCGCTTCTATGTGCCGAGACTTGGAGCTGGCCAGCGCGCACCTTCCCGCTGTGTGTGCTGCTGTCTGCAAACAGCCTCCAAACAAAGCAGGGCACTAAGGCAAGAGAACTAAGAGCCCCAGGAGGGAATCTGCCTGCGAGGGAAGCTGTGCAGCACATCCCTTGTTCCGCTCGACACTTCCCTGACTCTTAGGCAAAGCCCATCTCAGCTTGCTTGTAGGCGTGCCTCTGTGCTCAGAAGCAGCCCCGAGGAAGGCAGGACAGTGCGGGATGTCTTCTGGGCACGCAGCATGCTGCTTCCCATGCCCGGGACAAACCGCGAGCAGGTGCCTGGCTTGCGCTTCTATGTGCCGAGACTTGGAGCTGGCCAGCGCGCACCTTCCCGCTGTGTGTGCTGCTGTCCGCAAACAGCCTCCAAACAAAGCAGGGCACTAAGGCAAGAGAACTAAGAGCCCCAGGAGGGAATCTGCCTGCGAGGGAAGCTGTGCAGCACATCCCTTGTTCCGCTCGACACTTCCCTGACTCTTAGGCAAAGCCCATCTCAGCTTGCTTGTAGGCGTGCCTCTGTGCTCAGAAGCAGCCCCGAGGAAGGCAGGACAGTGCGAGAAGTACTCTGGGCACGCAGCATGCTGCTTCCCATGCCCGGGACAAACCGCGAGCAGGTGCCTGGCTTGCGCTTCTATGTGCCGAGACTTGGAGCTGGCCAGCGCGCACCTTCCCGCTGTGTGTGCTGCTGTCTGCAAACAGCCTCCAAACAAAGCAGGGCACTAAGGCAAGAGAACTAAGAGCCCCAGGAGGGAATCTGCCTGCGAGGGAAGCTGTGCAGCACATCCCTTGTTCCGCTCGACACTTCCCTGACTCTTAGGCAAAGCCCATCTCAGCTTGCTTGTAGGCGTGCCTCTGTGCTCAGAAGCAGCCCCGAGGAAGGCAGGACAGTGCGGGATGTCTTCTGGGCACGCAGCATGCTGCTTCCCATGCCCGGGACAAACCGCGAGCAGGTGCCTGGCTTGCGCTTCTATGTGCCGAGACTTGGAGCTGGCCAGCGCGCACCTTCCCGCTGTGTGTGCTGCTGTCCGCAAACAGCCTCCAAACAAAGCAGGGCACTAAGGCAAGAGAACTAAGCCCCCCCGGAGGGAATCTGCCTGCGAGGGAAGCTGTGCAGCACATCCCTTGTTCTGCTCGCCACTTCCCTCACTCTTAGGCAAAGCGCATCTCAGCTTGCTTGTAGGTGTGCCTCCGTGCTCAGAAGCAGCCCCGAGGAAGGCAGGACAGTGCGAGAAGTAATCAGGGCATGCAGCATGCTGCTTCCCATGCCCGGGACAAACCGCGAGCAGGTGCCTGGCTTTCGCTTCAATCTGCCGAGACTTGGAGCTGGCCAGCGCACACCTTCCCGCAGTTTGTGCTGCTGTTCGCAAAGAGCCTCCAAACAAAGCAGGGCACTAAGGCAAGAGAAGTAAGCGCCCCAGGAGGGAATCTGCCTGCGAGGGAAGCTGTGCAGCACATCCCTTGTTCCGCTCGCCACTTCCCTGACTCTTAGGCAAAGCCCATCTCAGCTTGCTTGTAGGTGTGCCTCCGTGCTCAGAAGCAGCCCCGAGGAAGGCAGGACAGTGCAGGATGTCTTCTGGGCACGCAGCATGCTGCTTCCCATGCCCGGGACAAACTGCGAGCAGGTGCCTCGCTTGCGCTTCAATCTGCCGAGACTTGGAGCTGGCCAGCGCGCACCTTCCCGCAGTTTGTGCTGCTGTTCGCAAAGAGCCTCCAAACAAAGCAGGGCACTAAGGCAAGAGAAGTAAGCGCCCAAGGAGGGAATCTGCCTGCGAGGGAACCTGTGTAGCACATCCCTTGTTCCGCTCGCCACTTCCCTCACTCTTAGGCAAAGCCCATCTCAGCTGGCTTGTAGGCGTGCCTCCGTGCTCAGAAGCAGCCCCGAGGAAGGCAGGACAGTGCGAGAAGTACTCTGGGCATGCAGCATGCTGCTTCCCATGCCCGGGACAAACTGCGAGCAGGTGCCTCGCTTGCGCTTCTATGTGCCGAGACTTGGAGCTGGCCAGCGCGCACCTTCCCGCTGTGTGTGCTGCTGTCTGCAAACAGCCTCCAAACAAAGCAGGGCACTAAGGCAAGAGAACTAAGAGCCCCAGGAGGGAATCTGCCTGCGAGGGAAGCTGTGCAGCACATCCCTTGTTCCGCTCGACACTTCCCTGACTCTTAGGCAAAGCCCATCTCAGCTTGCTTGTAGGCGTGCCTCTGTGCTCAGAAGCAGCCCCGAGGAAGGCAGGACAGTGCGGGATGTCTTCTGGGCACGCAGCATGCTGCTTCCCATGCCTGGGACAAACCTTGAGCTGGTGCCTGGCTTGCGCTTCAATCTGCCGAGACTTGGAGCTGACCAGCGCGCACCTTCCCGCTGTGTGTGCTGCTGTCCGCAAACAGCCTCCAAACAAAGCAGGGCACTAAGGCAAGAGAACTAAGAGCCCCAGGAGGGAATCTGCCTGCGAGGGAAGCTGTGTAGCACATCCCTTGTTCCGCTCGACACTTCCCTCACTCTTAGGCAAAGCCCATCTCAGCTTGCTTGTAGGTGTGCCTCCGTGCTCAGAAGCAGCCCCGAGGAAGGCAGGACAGTGCGAGAAGTAATCAGGGCATGCAGCATGCTGCTTCCCATGCCCGGGACAAACTGCGAGCAGGTGCCTGGCTTGCGCTTCTATGTGCCGAGACTTGGAGCTGGCCAGCGCGCACCTTCCCGCTGTGTGTGCTGCTGTCCGCAAACAGCCTCCAAACAAAGCAGGGCACTAAGGCAAGAGAACTAAGAGCCCCAGGAGGGAATCTGCCTGCGAGGGAAGCTGTGCAGCACATCCCTTGTTCCGCTCGACACTTCCCTGACTCTTAGGCAAAGCCCATCTCAGCTTGCTTGTAGGCGTGCCTCTGTGCTCAGAAGCAGCCCCGAGGAAGGCAGGACAGTGCGGGATGTCTTCTGGGCACGCAGCATGCTGCTTCCCATGCCCGGGACAAACCGCGAGCAGGTGCCTGGCTTGCGCTTCTATGTGCCGAGACTTGGAGCTGGCCAGCGCGCACCTTCCCGCTGTGTGTGCTGCTGTCCGCAAACAGCCTCCAAACAAAGCAGGGCACTAAGGCAAGAGAACTAAGCCCCCCCGGAGGGAATCTGCCTGCGAGGGAAGCTGTGCAGCACATCCCTTGTTCTGCTCGCCACTTCCCTCACTCTTAGGCAAAGCGCATCTCAGCTTGCTTGTAGGTGTGCCTCCGTGCTCAGAAGCAGCCCCGAGGAAGGCAGGACAGTGCGAGAAGTAATCAGGGCATGCAGCATGCTGCTTCCCATGCCCGGGACAAACTGCGAGCAGGTGCCTGGCTTGCGCTTCTATGTGCCGAGACTTGGAGCTGGCCAGCGCGCACCTTCCCGCTGTGTGTGCTGCTGTCCGCAAACAGCCTCCAAACAAAGCAGGGCACTAAGGCAAGAGAACTAAGAGCCCCAGGAGGGAATCTGCCTGCGAGGGAAGCTGTGCAGCACATCCCTTGTTCCGCTCGACACTTCCCTGACTCTTAGGCAAAACCCATCTCAGCTTGCTTGTAGGCGTGCCTCCGTGCTCAGAAGCAGCCCCGAGGAAGGCAGGACAGTGCGGGATGTCTTCTGGGCACGCAGCATGCTGCTTCCCATGCCCGGGACAAACCGCGAGCAGGTGCCTGGCTTGCGCTTCTATGTGCCGAGACTTGGAGCTGGCCAGCGCGCACCTTCCCGCTGTGTGTGCTGCTGTCCGCAAACAGCCTCCAAACAAAGCAGGGCACTAAGGCAAGAGAACTAAGAGCCCCAGGAGGGAATCTGCCTGCGAGGGAAGCTGTGCAGCACATCCCTTGTTCCGCTCGACACTTCCCTGACTCTTAGGCAAAGCCCATCTCAGCTTGCTTGTAGGCGTGCCTCCGTGCTCAGAAGCAGCCCCGAGGAAGGCAGGACAGTGCGGGATGTCTTCTGGGCACGCAGCATGCTGCTTCCCATGCCCGGGACAAACCGCGAGCAGGTGCCTGGCTTGCGCTTCTATGTGCCGAGACTTGGAGCTGGCCAGCGCGCACCTTCCCGCTGTGTGTGCTGCTGTCCGCAAACAGCCTCCAAACAAAGCAGGGCACTAAGGCAAGAGAACTAAGCCCCCCCGGAGGGAATCTGCCTGCGACGGAAGCTGTGCAGCACATCCCTTGTTCTGCTCGCCACTTCCCTCACTCTTAGGCAAAGCGCATCTCAGCTTGCTTGTAGGTGTGCCTCCGTGCTCAGAAGCAGCCCCGAGGAAGGCAGGACAGTGCGAGAAGTAATCAGGGCATGCAGCATGCTGCTTCCCATGCCCGGGACAAACTGCGAGCAGGTGCCTGGCTTGCGCTTCTATGTGCCGAGAATTGGAGCTGGCCAGCGCGCACCTTCCCGCTGTGTGTGCTGCTGTCCGCAAACAGCCTCCAAACAAAGCAGGGCACTAAGGCAAGAGAACTAAGAGCCCCAGGAGGGAATCTGCCTGCGAGGGAAGCTGTGCAGCACATCCCTTGTTCCGCTCGACACTTCCCTGACTCTTAGGCAAAGCCCATCTCAGCTTGCTTGTAGGCGTGCCTCTGTGCTCAGAAGCAGCCCCGAGGAAGGCAGGACAGTGCGGGATGTCTTCTGGGCACGCAGCATGCTGCTTCCCATGCCCGGGACAAACCGCGAGCAGGTGCCTGGCTTGCGCTTCTATGTGCCGAGACTTGGAGCTGGCCAGCGCGCACCTTCCCGCTGTGTGTGCTGCTGTCCGCAAACAGCCTCCAAACAAAGCAGGGCACTAAGGCAAGAGAACTAAGCCCCCCCGGAGGGAATCTGCCTGCGAGGGAAGCTGTGCAGCACATCCCTTGTTCTGCTCGCCACTTCCCTCACTCTTAGGCAAAGCGCATCTCAGCTTGCTTGTAGGTGTGCCTCCGTGCTCAGAAGCAGCCCCGAGGAAGGCAGGACAGTGCGAGAAGTAATCAGGGCATGCAGCATGCTGCTTCCCATGCCCGGGACAAACTGCGAGCAGGTGCCTGGCTTGCGCTTCTATGTGCCGAGACTTGGAGCTGGCCAGCGCGCACCTTCCCGCTGTGTGTGCTGCTGTCCGCAAACAGCCTCCAAACAAAGCAGGGCACTAAGGCAAGAGAACTAAGAGCCCCAGGAGGGAATCTGCCTGCGAGGGAAGCTGTGCAGCACATCCCTTGTTCCGCTCGACACTTCCCTGACTCTTAGGCAAAGCCCATCTCAGCTTGCTTGTAGGCGTGCCTCCGTGCTCAGAAGCAGCCCCGAGGAAGGCAGGACAGTGCGGGATGTCTTCTGGGCACGCAGCATGCTGCTTCCCATGCCCGGGACAAACCGCGAGCAGGTGCCTCGCTTGCGCTTCTATGTGCCGAGACTTGGAGCTGGCCAGCGCGCACCTTCCCGCTGTGTGTGCTGCTGTCCGCAAACAGCCTCCAAACAAAGCAGGGCACTAAGGCAAGAGAACTAAGAGCCCCAGGAGGGAATCTGCCTGCGAGGGAAGCTGTGCAGCACATCCCTTGTTCCGCTCGACACTTCCCTGACTCTTAGGCAAAGCCCATCTCAGCTTGCTTGTAGGCGTGCCTCTGTGCTCAGAAGCAGCCCCGAGGAAGGCAGGACAGTGCGGGATGTCTTCTGGGCACGCAGCATGCTGCTTCCCATGCCCGGGACAAACCGCGAGCAGGTGCCTGGCTTGCGCTTCTATGTGCCGAGACTTGGAGCTGGCCAGCGCGCACCTTCCCGCTGTGTGTGCTGCTGTCCGCAAACAGCCTCCAAACAAAGCAGGGCACTAAGGCAAGAGAACTAAGCCCCCCCGGAGGGAATCTGCCTGCGAGGGAAGCTGTGCAGCACATCCCTTGTTCTGCTCGCCACTTCCCTCACTCTTAGGCAAAGCGCATCTCAGCTTGCTTGTAGGTGTGCCTCCGTGCTCAGAAGCAGCCCCGAGGAAGGCAGGACAGTGCGAGAAGTAATCAGGGCATGCAGCATGCTGCTTCCCATGCCCGGGACAAACTGCGAGCAGGTGCCTGGCTTGCGCTTCAATCTGCCGAGACTTGGAGCTGGCCAGCGCGCACCTTCCCGCAGTTTGTGCTGCTGTTCGCAAAGAGCCTCCAAACAAAGCAGGGCACTAAGGCAAGAGAAGTAAGCGCCCCAGGAGGGAATTTGCCTGCGAGGGAACCTGTGCAGCACATCCCTTGTTCCGCTCGCCACTTCCCTCACTCTTAGGCAAAGCCCATCTCAGCTTGCTTGTAGGCGTGCCTCCGTGCTCAGAAGCAGCCCCGAGGAAGGCAGGACAATGCGGGATGTCTTCTGGGCACGCAGCATGCTGCTTCCCATGCCCGGGACAAACCGCGAGCAGGTGCCTGGCTTGCGCTTCTATGTGCCGAGACTTGGAGCTGGCCAGCGCGCACCTTCCCGCTGTGTGTGCTGCTGTCCGCAAACAGCCTCCAAACAAAGCAGGGCACTAAGGCAAGAGAACTAAGAGCCCCAGGAGGGAATCTGCCTGCGAGGGAAGCTGTGCAGCACATCCCTTGTTCCGCTCGACACTTCCCTGACTCTTAGGCAAAGCCCATCTCAGCTTGCTTGTAGGCGTGCCTCCGTGCTCAGAAGCAGCCCCGAGGAAGGCAGGACAGTGCGGGATGTCTTCTGGGCACGCAGCATGCTGCTTCCCATGCCCGGGACAAACCGCGAGCAGGTGCCTGGCTTGCGCTTCTATGTGCCGAGACTTGGAGCTGGCCAGCGCGCACCTTCCCGCTGTGTGTGCTGCTGTCCGCAAACAGCCTCCAAACAAAGCAGGGCACTAAGGCAAGAGAACTAAGCCCCCCCGGAGGGAATCTGCCTGCGACGGAAGCTGTGCAGCACATCCCTTGTTCTGCTCGCCACTTCCCTCACTCTTAGGCAAAGCGCATCTCAGCTTGCTTGTAGGTGTGCCTCCGTGCTCAGAAGCAGCCCCGAGGAAGGCAGGACAGTGCGAGAAGTAATCAGGGCATGCAGCATGCTGCTTCCCATGCCCGGGACAAACTGCGAGCAGGTGCCTGGCTTGCGCTTCTATGTGCCGAGACTTGGAGCTGGCCAGCGCGCACCTTCCCGCTGTGTGTGCTGCTGTCCGCAAACAGCCTCCAAACAAAGCAGGGCACTAAGGCAAGAGAACTAAGAGCCCCAGGAGGGAATCTGCCTGCGAGGGAAGCTGTGCAGCACATCCCTTGTTCCGCTCGACACTTCCCTGACTCTTAGGCAAAGCCCATCTCAGCTTGCTTGTAGGCGTGACTCTGTGCTCAGAAGCAGCCCCGAGGAAGGCAGGACAGTGCGGGATGTCTTCTGGGCACGCAGCATGCTGCTTCCCATGCCCGGGACAAACCGCGAGCAGGTGCCTGGCTTGCGCTTCTATGTGCCGAGACTTGGAGCTGGCCAGCGCGCACCTTCCCGCTGTGTGTGCTGCTGTCCGCAAACAGCCTCCAAACAAAGCAGGGCACTAAGGCAAGAGAACTAAGCCCCCCCGGAGGGAATCTGCCTGCGAGGGAAGCTGTGCAGCACATCCCTTGTTCCGCTCGCCACTTCCCTCACTCTTAGGCAAAGCGCATCTCAGCTTGCTTGTAGGTGTGCCTCCGTGCTCAGAAGCAGCCCCGAGGAAGGCAGGACAGTGCGAGAAGTAATCAGGGCATGCAGCATGCTGCTTCCCATGCCCGGGACAAACTGCGAGCAGGTGCCTGGCTTGCGCTTCTATGTGCCGAGACTTGGAGCTGGCCAGCGCGCACCTTCCCGCTGTGTGTGCTGCTGTCCGCAAACAGCCTCCAAACAAAGCAGGGCACTAAGGCAAAAGAACTAAGAGCCCCAGGAGGGAATCTGCCTGCGAGGGAAGCTGTGCAGCACATCCCTTGTTCCGCTCGACACTTCCCTGACTCTTAGGCAAAGCCCATCTCAGCTTGCTTGTAGGCGTGCCTCCGTGCTCAGAAGCAGCCCCGAGGAAGGCAGGACAGTGCGGGATGTCTTCTGGGCACGCAGCATGCTGCTTCCCATGCCCGGGACAAACTGCGAGCAGGTGCCTGGCTTGCGCTTCTATGTGCCGAGACTTGAAGCTGACCAGCGCGCACCTTCCCGCTGTGTGTGCTGCTGTCCGCAAACAGCCTCCAAACAAAGCAGGGCACTAAGGCAAGAGAACTAAGAGCCCCAGGAGGGAATCTGCCTGCGAGGGAAGCTGTACAGCACATCCCTTGTTCCGCTCGACACTTCCCTGACTCTTATGCAAAGCCCATCTCAGCTGGCTTGTAGGCGTGCCTCTGTGCTCAGAAGCAGCCCCGAGGAAGGCAGGACAGTGCGGGATGTCTTCTGGGCACGCAGCATGCTGCTTCCCATGCCCGGGACAAACCGCGAGCAGGTGCCTCGCTTGCGCTTCTATGTGCCGAGACTTGGAGCTGGCCAGCGCGCACCTTCCCGCTGTGTGTGCTGCTGTCCGCAAACAGCCTCCAAACAAAGCAGGGCACTAAGGCAAGAGAACTAAGAGCCCCAGGAGGGAATCTGCCTGCGAGGGAAGCTGTGCAGCACATCCCTTGTTCCGCTCGACACTTCCCTCACTCTTAGGCAAAGCCCATCTCAGCTTGCTTGTAGGCGTGCCTCTGTGCTCAGAAGCAGCCCCGAGGAAGGCAGGACAGTGCGGGATGTCTTCTGGGCACGCAGCATGCTGCTTCCCATGCCCGGGACAAACCGCGAGCAGGTGCCTGGCTTGCGCTTCTATGTGCCGAGACTTGGAGCTGGCCAGCGCGCACCTTCCCGCTGTGTGTGCTGCTGTCCGCAAACAGCCTCCAAACACAGCAGGGCACTAAGGCAGGAGAACTAAGCGCCCCAGGAGGGAATCTGCCTGCGAGGGAAGCTGTGCAGCACATCCCTTGTTCCGCTCGACACTTCCCTCACTCTTAGGCAAAGCCCATCTCAACTTGCTTGTAGGCGTGCCTCCGTGCTCAGAAGCAGCCCCGTGGCAGGAAGGACAGTGCGAGAAGTAATCGGGGCATGCAGCATGCTGCTTCCCATGCCTGGGACAAACCTTGAGCTGGTGCCTGGCTTGCGCTTCAATCTGCCGAGACTTGGAGCTGACCAGCGCGCACCTTCCCGCTGTGTGTGCTGCTGTCCGCAAACAGCCTCCAAACAAAGCAGGGCACTAAGGCAAGAGAACTAAGAGCCCCAGGAGGGAATCTGCCTGCGAGGGAAGCTGTGTAGCACATCCCTTGTTCCGCTCGCCACTTCCCTCACTCTTAGGCAAAGCGCATGTCAGCTTGCTTGTAGGTGTGCCTCCGTGCTCAGAAGCAGCCCCGAGGAAGGCAGGACAGTGCGAGAAGTAATCAGGGCATGCAGCATGCTGCTTCCCATGCCCGGGACAAACTGCGAGCTGGTGCCTGGCTTGCGCTTCAATCTGCCGAGACTTGGAGCTGACCAGCGCGCACCTTCCCGCTGTGTGTGCTGCTGTCCGCAAACAGCCTCCAAACAAAGCAGGGCACTAAGGCAAGAGAACTAAGAGCCCCAGGAGGGAATCTGCCTGCGAGGGAAGCTGTGCAGCACATCCCTTGTTCCGCTCGACACTTCCCTGACTCTTAGGCAAAGCCCATCTCAGCTTGCTTGTAGGCGTGCCTCCGTGCTCAGAAGCAGCCCCGAGGAAGGCAGGACAGTGCGGGATGTCTTCTGGGCACGCAGCATGCTGCTTCCCATGCCCGGGACAAACCGCGAGCAGGTGCCTGGCTTGCGCTTCTATGTGCCGAGACTTGGAGCTGGCCAGCGTGCACCTTCCCGCTGTGTGTGCTGCTGTCCGCAAACAGCCTCCAAACAAAGCAGGGCACTTAGGCAAGAGAACTAAGCGCCCCAGGAGGGAATCTGCCTGCGAGGGAAGCTGTGCAGCACATCCCTTGTTCCGCTCGCCACTTCCCTCACTCTTAGGCAAAGCCCATCTCAGCTTGCTTGTAGGCGTGCCTCTGTGCTCAGAAGCAGCCCCGAGGAAGGCAGGACAGTGCGGGATGTCTTCTGGGCACGCAGCATGCTGCTTCCCATGCCCGGGACAAACCGCGAGCAGGTGCCTGGCTTGCGCTTCTATGTGCCGAGACTTGGAGCTGGCCAGCGCGCACCTTCCCGCTGTGTGTGCTGCTGTCCGCAAACAGCCTCCAAACAAAGCAGGGCACTAAGGCAAGAGAACTAAGCCCCCCCGGAGGGAATCTGCCTGCGAGGGAAGCTGTGCAGCACATCCCTTGTTCTGCTCGCCACTTCCCTCACTCTTAGGCAAAGCGCATCTCAGCTTGCTTGTAGGTGTGCCTCCGTGCTCAGAAGCAGCCCCGAGGAAGGCAGGACAGTGCGAGAAGTAATCAGGGCATGCAGCATGCTGCTTCCCATGCCCGGGACAAACTGCGAGCAGGTGCCTGGCTTGCGCTTCAATCTGCCGAGACTTGGAGCTGGCCAGCGTGCACCTTCCCGCAGTTTGTGCTGCTGTTCGCAAAGAGCCTCCAAACAAAGCAGGGCACTAAGGCAAGAGAAGTAAGCGCCCCAGGAGGGAATTTGCCTGCGAGGGAACCTGTGCAGCACATCCCTTGTTCCGCTCGCCACTTCCCTCACTCTTAGGCAAAGCCCATCTCAGCTTGCTTGTAGGCGTGCCTCCGTGCTCAGAAGCAGCCCCGAGGAAGGCAGGACAGTGCGAGAAGTACTCTGGGCATGCAGCATGCTGCTTCCCATGCCCGGGACAAACTGCGAGCAGGTGCCTCGCTTGCGCTTCTATGTGCCGAGACTTGGAGCTGGCCAGCGCGCACCTTCCCGCTGTGTGTGCTGCTGTCCGCAAACAGCCTCCAAACAAAGCAGGGCACTAAGGCAAGAGAACTAAGAGCCCCAGGAGGGAATCTGCCTGCGAGGGAAGCTGTGCAGCACATCCCTTGTTCCGCTCGACACTTCCCTCACTCTTAGGCAAAGCCCATCTCAGCTTGCTTGTAGGCGTGCCTCCGTGCTCAGAAGCAGCCCCGAGGAAGGCAGGACAGTGCGGGATGTCTTCTGGGCACGCAGCATGCTGCTTCCCATGCCCGGGACAAACTGCGAGCAGGTGCCTGGCTTGCGCTTCTATGTGCCGAGACTTGAAGCTGACCAGCGCGCACCTTCCCGCTGTGTGTGCTGCTGTCCGCAAACAGCCTCCAAACAAAGCAGGGCACTAAGGCAAGAGAACTAAGAGCCCCAGGAGGGAATCTGCCTGCGAGGGAAGCTGTACAGCACATCCCTTGTTCCGCTCGCCACTTCCCTGACTCTTATGCAAAGCCCATCTCAGCTGGCTTGTAGGTGTGCCTCTGTGCTCAGAAGCAGCCCCGAGGAAGGCAGGACAGTGCGGGATGTCTTCTGGGCACGCAGCATGCTGCTTCCCATGCCCGGGACAAACCGCGAGCAGGTGCCTGGCTTGCGCTTCAATCTGCCGAGACTTGGAGCTGGCCAGCGCGCACCTTCCCGCTGTGTGTGCTGCTGTCCGCAAACAGCCTCCAAACACAGCAGGGCACTAAGGCAGGAGAACTAAGCGCCCCAGGAGGGAATCTGCCTGCGAGGGAAGCTGTGCAGCACATCCCTTGTTCCGCTCGACACTTCCCTCACTCTTAGGCAAAGCCCATCTCAACTTGCTTGTAGGCGTGCCTCCGTGCTCAGAAGCAGCCCCGTGGCAGGAAGGACAGTGCGAGAAGTAATCGGGGCATGCAGCATGCTGCTTCCCATGCCTGGGACAAACCTTGAGCTGGTGCCTGGCTTGCGCTTCAATCTGCCGAGACTTGGAGCTGGCCAGCGCGCACCTTCCCGCTGTGTGTGCTGCTGTCCGCAAACAGCCTCCAAACAAAGCAGGGCACTAAGGCAAGAGAACTAAGAGCCCCAGGAGGGAATCTGCCTGCGAGGGAAGCTGTGCAGCACATCCCTTGTTCCGCTCGACACTTCCCTGACTCTTAGGCAAAGCCCATCTCAGCTTGCTTGTAGGCGTGCCTCCGTGCTCAGAAGCAGCCCCGAGGAAGGCAGGACAGTGCGGGATGTCTTCTGGGCACGCAGCATGCTGCTTCCCATGCCCGGGACAAACCGCGAGCAGGTGCCTGGCTTGCGCTTCTATGTGCCGAGACTTGGAGCTGGCCAGCGCGCACCTTCCCGCTGTGTGTGCTGCTGTCCGCAAACAGCCTCCAAACAAAGCAGGGCACTAAGGCAAGAGAACTAAGCGCCCCAGGAGGGAATCTGCCTGCGAGGGAAGCTGTGCAGCACATCCCTTGTTCCGCTCGCCACTTCCCTCACTCTTAGGCAAAGCCCATCTCAGCTTGCTTGTAGGCGTGCCTCTGTGCTCAGAAGCAGCCCCGAGGAAGGCAGGACAGTGCGGGATGTCTTCTGGGCACGCAGCATGCTGCTTCCCATGCCCGGGACAAACCGCGAGCAGGTGCCTGGCTTGCGCTTCTATGTGCCGAGACTTGGAGCTGGCCAGCGCGCACCTTCCCGCTGTGTGTGCTGCTGTCCGCAAACAGCCTCCAAACAAAGCAGGGCACTAAGGCAAGAGAACTAAGCCCCCCCGGAGGGAATCTGCCTGCGAGGGAAGCTGTGCAGCACATCCCTTGTTCTGCTCGCCACTTCCCTCACTCTTAGGCAAAGTGCATCTCAGCTTGCTTGTAGGTGTGCCTCCGTGCTCAGAAGCAGCCCCGAGGAAGGCAGGACAGTGCGAGAAGTAATCAGGGCATGCAGCATGCTGCTTCCCATGCCCGGGACAAACTGCGAGCAGGTGCCTCGCTTGCGCTTCAATCTGCCGAGACTTGGAGCTGGCCAGCGCGCACCTTCCCGCAGTTTGTGCTGCTGTTCGCAAAGAGCCTCCAAACAAAGCAGGGCACTAAGGCAAGAGAAGTAAGCGCCCCAGGAGGGAATTTGCCTGCGAGGGAACCTGTGCAGCACATCCCTTGTTCCGCTCGCCACTTCCCTCACTCTTAGGCAAAGCCCATCTCAGCTTGCTTGTAGGCGTGCCTCCGTGCTCAGAAGCAGCCCCGAGGAAGGCAGGACAGTGCGAGAAGTACTCTGGGCATGCGGCATGCTGCTTCCCATGCCCGGGACAAACTGCGAGCAGGTGCCTCGCTTGCGCTTCTATGTGCCGAGACTTGGAGCTGGCCAGCGCGCACCTTCCCGCTGTGTGTGCTGCTGTCCGCAAACAGCCTCCAAACAAAGCAGGGCACTAAGGCAAGAGAACTAAGAGCCCCAGGAGGGAATCTGCCTGCGAGGGAAGCTGTGCAGCACATCCCTTGTTCCGCTCGACACTTCCCTGACTCTTAGGCAAAGCCCATCTCAGCTTGCTTGTAGGCGTGCCTCCGTGCTCAGAAGCAGCCCCGAGGAAGGCAGGACAGTGCGGGATGTCTTCTGGGCACGCAGCATGCTGCTTCCCATGCCCGGGACAAACTGCGAGCAGGTGCCTGGCTTGCGCTTCTATGTGCCGAGACTTGAAGCTGACCAGCGCGCACCTTCCCGCTGTGTGTGCTGCTGTCCGCAAACAGCCTCCAAACGAAGCAGGGCACTAAGGCAAGAGAACTAAGAGCCCCAGGAGGGAATCTGCCTGCGAGGGAAGCTGTGCAGCACATCCCTTGTTCCGCTCGACACTTCCCTGACTCTTAGGCAAAGCCCATCTCAGCTGGCTTGTAGGCGTGCCTCCGTGCTCAGAAGCAGCCCCGTGGCAGGCAGGACAGTGCGGGATGTCTTCTGGGCACGCAGCATGCTGCTTCCCATGCCCGGGACAAACTGCGAGCAGGTGCCTGGCTTGCGCTTCTATGTGCCGAGACCTGGAGCTGGCCAGCGCGCACCTTCCCGCTGTGTGTGCTGCTGTCCGCAAACAGCCTCCAAACAAAGCAGGGCACTAAGGCAGGAGAACTAAGAGCCCCAGGAGGGAATCTGCCTGCGAGGGAAGCTGTGCAGCACATCCCTTGTTCCGCTCGCCACTTCCCTGACTCTTAGGCAAAGCCCATCTCAGCTGGCTTGTAGGCGTGCCTCCGTGCTCAGAAGCAGCACCGTGGCAGGCAGGACAGTGCGAGATGTCTTCTGGGCACGCAGCATACTGCTTCCCATGCCCGGGACAAACTGCGAGCAGGTGTCTGGCTTGTGCTTCCATCTGCCGAGACTTGGAGCTGGCCAGCGCGCACCTTCCCGCTGTGTGTGCTGCTGTCCGCAAACAGCCTCCAAACAAAGCAGGGCACTAAGGCAAGAGAAGTAAGCGCCCCAGGAGGGAATCTGCCTGCGAGGGAAGCTGTGCAGCACATCCCTTGTTCCGCTCGCCACTTCCCTGACTCTTAGGCAAAGCCCATCTCAGCTGGCTTGTAGGCGTGCCTCCGTGCTCAGAAGCAGCCCCGTGGCAGGCAGGACAGTGCGGGATGTCTTCTGGGCACGCAGCATGCTGCTTCCCATGCCCGGGACAAACTCCGAGCAGGTGCCTGGCTTGCGCTTCTATGTGCCGAGACTTGGAGCTGGCCAGCGCGCACCTTCCCGCTGTGTGTGCTGCTGTCCGCAAACAGCCTCCAAACAAAGCAGGGCGCTAAGGCAGGAGAACTAAGAGCCCCAGGAGGGAATCTGCCTGCGAGGGAAGCTGTGCAGCACATCCCTTGTTCCGCTCGCCCCTTCCCTGACTCTTAGGCAAAGCCCATCTCAGCTGGCTTGTAGGCGTGCCTCCGTGCTCAGAAGCAGCCCCGTGGCAGGCAGGACAGTGCGGGATGTCTTCTGGGCACGCAGCATGCTGCTTTCCATGCCCGGGAGAAACCGCGAGCAGGTGCCTCGCTTGCGCTTCTATGTGCCGAGACTTGGAGCTGGCCATGAGCACCTTCCCGCCTTGTGTGCTGCTGTCCGCAAACAGCCTCCAAACAAAGCAGGGCACTAAGGCAAGAGAAGTAAGCACCCCAGGAGGGAATCTGCCTGCGAGGGAAGCTGTGCAGCACGTCCCTTGTTCCGCTCGCCACTTCCCTGACTCTTAGGCAAAGCCCATCTCAGCTGGCTTGTAGGCGTGCCTGCGTGCTCAGAAGCAGCCCCGTGGCAGGCAGGACAGTGCGGGATGTCTTCTGGGCACGCAGCATGCTGCTTCCCATGCCCGGGACAAACTGCGAGCAGGTGCCTGGCTTGCGCTTCTATGTGCCGAGACTTGGAGCTGGCCAGCGCGCACCTTCCCGCTCTGTGTGCTGCTGTCCGCAAACAGCCTCCAAACAAAGCAGGTCACTAAGGCAAGAGAAGTCAGCGTCCCAGGAGGGAATCTGCCTGCGAGGGAAGCTGTGCAGCACATCCCTTGTTCCGCTCGCCACTTCCCTGACTCTTAGGCAAAGCCCATCTCAGCTGGCTTGTAGGCGTGCCTCCGTGCTCAGAAGCAGCCCCGTGGCAGGCAGGACAGTGCGGGATGTCTTCTGGGCACGCAGCATGCTGCTTCCCATGCCCGGGACAAACTGCGAGCAGGTACCTGGCTTGCGCTTCTATGTGCCGAGAGTTGGAGCTGGCCAGCGCGCACCTTCCAGCCTTGTGTGTGCTGCTGTCCGCAAAAAGCCTCCAAACAAAGCAGGGCACTAAGGCAAGAGAACTAAGAGCCCCAGGAGGGAATCTGCCTGCGAGGGAAGCTGTGCAGCACATCCCTTGTTCCGCTCGCCACTTCCCTGACTCTTAGGCAAAGCCCATCTCAGCTGGCTTGTAGGCGTGCCTCCGTGCTCAGAAGCAGCCCCGTGGCAGGCAGGACAGTGCGGGATGTCTTCTGGGCATGCAGCATGCTGCTTCCCATGCCCGGGACAAACTGCGAGCAGGTGCCTCGCTTGCGCTTCTATGTGCCGAGACTTGGAGCTGGCCAGCGCGCACCTTCCCGCCTTGTGTGCTGCTGTCCGCAAACAGCCTCCAAACAAAGCAGGGCACTAAGGCAGGAGAACTAAGAGCCCCAGGAGGGAATCTGCCTGCGAGGGAAGCTGTGCAGCACATCCCTTGTTCCGCTCGCCACTTCCCTGACTCTTAGGCAAAGCCCATCTCAGCTGGCTTGTAGGTGTGCCTCCGTGCTCAGAAGCAGCCCCGTGGCAGGCAGGACAGTGCGGGATGTCTTCTGGGCACGCAGCATGCTGCTTCCCATGCCCGGGACAAACTGCGAGCAGGTGCCTGGCTTGCGCTTCTATGTGCCGAGACTTGGAGCTGGCCAGCGCGCACCTTCCCGCTGTGTGTGCTGCTGTCCGCAAACAGCCTCCAAACAAAGCAGGGCACTAAGGCAAGAGAAGTAAGCGCCCCAGGAGGGAATCTGCCTGCGAGGGAAGCTGTGCAGCACATCCCTTGTTCCGCTCGCCACTTCCCTGACTCTTAGGCAAAGCCCATCTCAGCTGGCTTGTAGGCATGCCTCCGTGGTCAGAAGCAGCCCCGTGGCAGGCAGGACAGTGCGGGATGTCTTCTGGGCACGCAGCATGCTGCTTCCCACGCCCGGGACAAACTGCGAGCAGGTGCCTCGCTTGCGCTTCTATGTGCCGAGACTTGGAGCTGGCCAGCGCGCACCTTCCCGCTGTGTGTGCTGCTGTCCGCAAAGAGCCTCCAAACAAAGCAGGGCACTAAGGCAAGAGAACTAAGAGCCCCAGGAGGGAATCTGCCTGCGAGGGAAGCTGTGCAGCACATCCCTTGTTCCGCTCGCCACTTCCCTGACTCTTAGGCAAAGCCCATCTCAGCTGGCTTGTAGGCGTGCCTCCGTGCTCAGAAGCAGCCCCGTGGCAGGCAGGACAGTGCGGGATGTCTTCTGGGCACGCAGCATGCTGCTTCCCACACCCGGGACAAACTGCGAGCAGGTGCCTGGCTTGCGCTTCTATGTGCCGAGACTTGGAGCTGGCCAGCGCGCACCTTCCAGCCTTGTGTGCTGCTGTCCGCAAACAGCCTCCAAACAAAGCAGGGCACTAAGGCAAGAGAACTAAGAGCCCCAGGAGGGAATCTGCCTGCGAGGGAAGCTGTGCAGCACATCCCTTGTTCCGCTCGCCACTTCCCTGACTCTTAGGCAAAGCCCATCTCAGCTGGCTTGTAGGCGTGCCTCCGTGCTCAGAAGCAGCCCCGTGGCAGGCAGGACAGTGCGGGATGTCTTCTGGGCACGCAGCATGCTGCTTCCCATGCCCGGGACAAACTGCGAGCAGGTGCCTCGCTTGCGCTTCTATGTGCCGAGACTTGGAGCTGGCCAGTGAGCACCTTCCCGCCTTGTGTGCTGCTGTCCGCAAACAGCCTCCAAACAAAGCAGGGCACTAAGGCAAGAGAATTAAGCGCCCCAGGAGGGAATCTGCCTGCGAGGGAAGCTGTGCAGCACATCCATTGTTCCTCTCGCCACTTCCCTGACTCTTAGGCAAAGCCCATCTCAGCTGGCTTGTAGGCGTGCCTCCGTGCTCAGAAGCAGCCCCGTGGCAGGCAGGACAGTGCGGGATGTCTTCTGGGCACGCAGCATGCTACTTCCCACGCCCGGGACAAACTGCGAGCAGGTGCCTGGCTTGCCCTTCTATGTGCCGAGACTTGGAGCTGGCCAGCGCGCACCTTCCCGCTGTGTGTGCTGCTGTCCGCAAACAGCCTCCAAACAAAGCAGGGCACTAAGGCAGGAGAAGTAAGCGCCCCAGGAGGCAATCTGCCTGCGAGGGAACCTGTGCAGCACATCCCTTGTTCCGCTCAACACTTCCCTGACTCTTAGGCAAAGCCCATCTCAGCTGGCTTGTAGGCGTGCCTCCGTGCTCAGAAGCAGCCCCGTGGCAGGCAGGACAGTGCGAGATGTCTTCTGGGCATGCAGCATGCTGCTTCCCATGCCCGGGACAAACCGCGAGCAGGTGCCTGGCTTGCGCTTCTATGTGCCGAGACTTGGAGCTGGCCAGCGCGCACCTTCCCGCTCTGTGTGCTGCTGTCCGCAAACAGCCTCCAAACAAAGCAGGGCACTAAGGCAAGAGAAGTAAGCGCCCCAGGAGGGAATCTGCCTGCGAGGGAACCTGTGCAGCACATCCCTTGTTCCGCTCGCCACTTCCCTGACTCTTAGGCAAAGCCCATCTCAGCTGGCTTGTAGGCATGCCTCCGTGCTCAGAAGCAGCCCCGTGGCAGGCAGGACAGTGCGGGATGTCTTCTGGGCACGCAGCATGCTGCTTCCCATGCCCGGGACAAACTGCGAGCAGGTGCCTGGCTTGCGCTTCTATGTGCCGAGACTTGGAGCTGGCCAGCGCGCACCTTCCCGCTGTGTGTGCTGCTGTCCGCAAACAGCCTCCAAACAAAGCAGGGCACTAAGGCAAGAGAACTAAGAGCCCCAGGAGGGAATCTGCCTGCAAGGGAACCTGTGCAGCACATCCCTTGTTCCGCTCGACACTTCCCTGACTCTTAGGCAAAGCCCATCTCAGCTGGCTTGTAGGCATGCCTCCGTGCTCAGAAGCAGCACCGTGGCAGGCAGGACAGTGCGGGATGTCTTCTGGGCACGCAGCATACTGCTTCCCATGCCCGGGACAAACTGCGAGCAGGTGCCTAGCTTGTGCTTCCATCTGCCGAGACTTGGAGCTGGCCAGCGCGCACCTTCCCGCTGTGTGTGCTGCTGTCCGCAAACAGCCTCCAAACAAAGCAGGGCACTAAGGCAAGAGAAGTAAGCACCCCAGGAGGGAATCTGCCTGCGAGGGAACCTGTGCAGCACATCCCTTGTTCCGCTCGCCACTTCCCTGACTCTTAGGCAAAGCCCATCTCAGCTGGCTTGTAGGCGTGCCTGCGTGCTCAGAAGCAGCCCCATGGCAGGCAGGACAGTGCGGGATGTCTTCTGGGCACGCAGCATGCTGCTTCCCATGCCCGGGACAAACTGCGAGCAGGTGCCTGGCTTGCGCTTCTATGTGCCGAGACTTGGAGCTGGCCAGCGCGCACCTTCCCGCTGTGTGTGCTGCTGTCCGCAAACAGCCTCCAAACAAAGCAGGGCACTAAGGCAGGAGAAGTAAGCGCCCCAGGAGGGAATCTGCCTGCGAGGGAAGCTGTGCAGCACATCCCTTGTTCCGCTCGCCACTTCCCTGACTCTTAGGCAAAGCCCATCTCAGCTGGCTTGTAGGCGTGCCTCCGTGCTCAGAAGCAGCCCCGTGGCAGGCAGGACAGTGCGGGATGTCTTCTGGGCACGCAGCATGCTACTTCCCACGCCCGGGACAAACTCCGAGCAGGTGCCTCGCTTGCGCTTCTATGTGCCGAGACTTGGAGCTGGCCAGCGCGCACCTTCCCGCTGTGTGTGCTGCTGTCCGCAAACAGCCTCCAAACAAAGCAGGGCACTAAGGCAAGAGAACTAAGAGCCCCAGGAGGGAATCTGCCTGCGAGGGAAGCTGTGCAGCACATCCCTTGTTCCGCTCGCCACTTCCCTGACTCTTAGGCAAAGCCCATCTCAGCTGGCTTGTAGGTGTGCCTCCGTGCTCAGAAGCAGCCCCGTGGCAGGCAGGACAGTGCGAGATGTCTTCTGGGCATGCAGCATGCTGCTTCCCATGCCCGGGACAAACCGCGAGCAGGTGCCTGGCTTGCGCTTCTATGTGCCGAGAGTTGGAGCTGGCCAGCGCGCACCTTCCCGCTGTGTGTGCTGCTGTCCGCAAACAGCCTCCAAACAAAGCAGGGCACTAAGGCAAGAGAAGTAAGCACCCCAGGAGGGAATCTGCCTGCGAGGGAAGCTGTGCAGCACATCCCTTGTTCCGCTCGCCACTTCCCTGACTCTTAGGCAAAGCCCATCTCAGCTGGCTTGTAGGCGTGCCTCCGTGGTCAGAAGCAGCCCCGTGGCAGGCAGGACAGTGCGGGATGTCTTCTGGGCACGCAGCATGCTGCTTCCCACGCCCGGGACAAACTGCGAGCAGGTGCCTCGCTTGCGCTTCTATGTGCCGAGACTTGGAGCTGGCCAGCGCGCACCTTCCCGCCTTGTGTGCTGCTGTCCGCAAAGAGCCTCCAAACAAAGCAGGGCACTAAGGCAAGAGATCTAAGAGCCCCAGGAGGGAATCTGCCTGCGAGGGAAGCTGTGCAGCACATCCCTTGTTCCGCTCGCCACTTCCCTGACTCTTAGGCAAAGCCCATCTCAGCTGGCTTGTAGGCGTGCCTCCGTGCTCAGAAGCAGCCCCGTGGCAGGCAGGACAGTGCGGGATGTCTTCTGGGCACGCAGCATGATGCTTCCCATGCCCGGGACAAACTGCGAGCAGGTGCCTCGCTTGCGCTTCTATGTGCCGAGACTTGGAGCTGGCCAGCGGGCACCTTCCCGCCTTGTGTGCTGCTGTCCGCAAACAGCCTCCAAACAAAGCAGGGCGCTAAGGCAAGAGAACTAAGAGCCCCAGGAGGGAATCTGCCTGCGAGGGAACCTGTTCAGCACATCCCTTGTTCCGCTCACCACTTCCCTGACTCTTAGGCAAAGCCCATCTCAGCTGGCTTGTAGGCGTGCCTCCGTGCTCAGAAGCAGCCCCGTGGCAGGCAGGACAGTGCGAGATGTCTTCTGGGCATGCAGCATGCTGCTTCCCACGCCCGCGACAAATTGCGAGCAGGTGCCTCGCTTGCGCTTCTATGTGCCGAGACTTGGAGCTGGCCAGTGAGCACCTTCCCGCCTTGTGTGCTGCTGTCCGCAAACAGCCTCCAAACAAAGCAGGGCACTAAGGCAAGAGAATTAAGCGCCCCAGGAGGGAATCTGCCTGCGAGGGAAGCTGTGCAGCACATCCATTGTTCCTCTCGCCACTTCCCTGACTCTTAGGCAAAGCCCATCTCAGCTGGCTTGTAGGCGTGCCTCCGTGCTCAGAAGCAGCCCCGTGGCAGGCAGGACAGTGCGGGATGTCTTCTGGGCACGCAGCATACTACTTCCCACGCCCGGGACAAACTGCGAGCAGGTGCCTCGCTTGCGCTTCTATGTGCCGAGACTTGGAGCTGGCCAGCGCGCACCTTCCCGCTGTGTGTGCTGCTGTCCGCAAACAGCCTCCAAACAAAGCAGGGCACTAAGGCAGGAGAAGTAAGCGCCCCAGGAGGCAATCTGCCTGCGAGGGAACCTGTGCAGCACATCCCTTGTTCCGCTCGCCACTTCCCTGACTCTTAGGCAAAGCCCATCTCAGCTGGCTTGTAGGCGTGCCTCCGTGCTCAGAAGCAGCCCCGTGGCAGGCAGGACAGTGCGAGATGTCTTCTGGGCATGCAGCATGCTGCTTCCCATGCCCGGGACAAACCGCGAGCAGGTGCCTGGCTTGCGCTTCTATGTGCCGAGAGTTGGAGCTGGCCAGCGCGCACCTTCCCGCTGTGTGTGCTGCTGTCCGCAAACAGCCTCCAAACAAAGCAGGGCACTAAGGCAAGAGAAGTAAGCGCCCCAGGAGGGAATCTGCCTGCGAGGGAAGCTGTGCAGCACATCCCTTGTTCCGCTCGCCACTTCCCTGACTCTTAGGCAAAGCCCATCTCAGCTGGCTTGTAGGCATGCCTCCGTGCTCAGAAGCAGCCCCGTGGCAGGCAGGACAGTGCGGGGTGTCTTCTGGGCACGCAGCATGCTGCTTCCCATGCCCGGGACAAACTGCGAGCAGGTGCCTCGCTTGCGCTTCTATGTGCCGAGACTTGGAGCTGGCCAGCGCGCACCTTCCCGCTGTGCGTGCTGCTGTCCGCAAACAGCCTCCAAACAAAGCAGGGCACTAAGGCAAGAGAACTAAGAGCCCCAGGAGGGAATCTGCCTGCGAGGGAACCTGTGCAGCACATCCCTTGTTCCGCTCGCCACTTCCCTGACTCTTAGGCAAAGCCCATCTCAGCTGGCTTGTAGGCATGCCTCCGTGCTCAGAAGCAGCACCGTGGCAGGCAGGACAGTGCGGGATGTCTTCTGGGCACGCAGCATACTGCTTCCCATGCCCGGGACAAACTGCGAGCAGGTGCCTGGCTTGTGCTTCCATCTGCCGAGACTTGGAGCTGGCCAGCGCGCACCTTCCCGCTGTGTGTGCTGCTGTCCGCAAACAGCCTCCAAACAAAGCAGGGCACTAAGGCAGGAGAAGTAAGCGCCCCAGGAGGGAATCTGCCTGCGAGGGAACCTGTGCAGCACATCCCTTGTTCCGCTCGCCACTTCCCTGACTCTTAGGCAAAGCCCATCTCAGCTGGCTTGTAGGCGTGCCTCCGTGCTCAGAAGCAGCCCCGTGGCAGGCAGGACAGTGCGGGATGTCTTCTGGGCACGCAGCATGCTGCTTCCCATGCCCGGGACAAACTCCGAGCAGGTGCCTGGCTTGCGCTTCTATGTGCCGAGACTTGGAGCTGGCCAGCGCGCACCTTCCCGCTGTGTGTGCTGCTGTCCGCAAACAGCCTCCAAACAAAGCAGGGCACTAAGGCAAGAGAAGTAAGCACCCCAGGAGGGAATCTGCCTGCGAGGGAACCTGTGCAGCACATCCCTTGTTCCGCTCGCCACTTCCCTGACTCTTAGGCAAAGCCCATCTCAGCTGGCTTGTAGGCGTGCCTGCGTGCTCAGAAGCAGCCCCATGGCAGGCAGGACAGTGCGGGATGTCTTCTGGGCACGCAGCATGCTGCTTCCCATGCCCGGGACAAACTGCGAGCAGGTGCCTGGCTTGCGCTTCTATGTGCCGAGACTTGGAGCTGGCCAGCGCGCACCTTCCCGCTGTGTGTGCTGCTGTCCGCAAACAGCCTCCAAACAAAGCAGGGCACTAAGGCAAGAGAAGTAAGCGCCCCAGGAGGGAATCTGCCTGCGAGGGAAGCTGTGCAGCACATCCATTGTTCCTCTCGCCACTTCCCTGACTCTTAGGCAAAGCCCATCTCAGCTGGCTTGTAGGCGTGCCTCCGTGCTCAGAAGCAGCCCCGTGGCAGGCAGGACAGTGCGGGATGTCTTCTGGGCACGCAGCATGCTGCTTCCCATGCCCGGGACAAACTGCGAGCAGGTGCCTGGCTTGCGCTTCTATGTGCCGAGACTTGGAGCTGGCCAGCGCGCACCTTCCCGCTGTGTGTGCTGCTGTCCGCAAACAGCCTCCAAACAAAGCAGGGCGCTAAGGCAGGAGAACTAAGAGCCCCAGGAGGGAATCTGCCTGCGAGGGAAGCTGTGCAGCACATCCCTTGTTCCGCTCGCCACTTCCCTGACTCTTAGGCAAAGCCCATCTCAGCTGGCTTGTAGGCGTGCCTCCGTGCTCAGAAGCAGCCCCGTGGCAGGCAGGACAGTGCGGGATGTCTTCTGGGCACGCAGCATGCTGCTTCCCATGCCCGCGACAAACTGCGAGCAGGTGCCTCGCTTGCGCTTCTATGTGCCGAGACTTGGAGCTGGCCAGCGCGCACCTTCCCGCTGTGTGTGCTGCTGTCCGCAAACAGCCTCCAAACAAAGCAGGGCACTAAGGCAGGAGAAGTAAGCGCCCCAGGAGGGAATCTGCCTGCGAGGGAACCTGTGCAGCACATCCCTTGTTCCGCTCGCCACTTCCCTGACTCTTAGGCAAAGCCCATCTCAGCTGGCTTGTAGGCGTGCCTCCGTGCTCAGAAGCAGCCCCGTGGCAGGCAGGACAGTGCGAGATGTCTTCTGGGCACGCAGCATGCTACTTCCCACGCCCGGGACAAACTGCGAGCAGGTGCCTCGCTTGCGCTTCTATGTGCCGAGACTTGGAGCTGGCCAGCGCGCACCTTCCCGCTGTGTGTGCTGCTGTCCGCAAACAGCCTCCAAACAAAGCAGGGCATTAAGGCAAGAGAACTAAGAGCCCCAGGAGGGAATCTGCCTGCGAGGGAAGCTGTGCAGCACATCCCTTGTTCCGCTCGCCACTTCCCTGACTCTTAGGCAAAGCCCATCTCAGCTGGCTTGTAGGTGTGCCTCCGTGCTCAGAAGCAGCCCCGTGGCAGGCAGGACAGTGCGAGATGTCTTCTGGGCATGCAGCATGCTGCTTCCCACGCCCGGGACAAACCGCGAGCAGGTGCCTGGCTTGCGCTTCTATGTGCCGAGAGTTGGAGCTGGCCAGCGCGCACCTTCCCGCTGTGTGTGCTGCTGTCCGCAAACAGCCTCCAAACAAAGCAGGGCACTAAGGCAAGAGAAGTAAGCGCCCCAGGAGGGAATCTGCCTGCGAGGGAAGCTGTGCAGCACATCCCTTGTTCCGCTCGCCACTTCCCTGACTCTTAGGCAAAGCCCATCTCAGCTGGCTTGTAGGCGTGCCTCCGTGCTCAGAAGCAGCCCCGTGGCAGGCAGGACAGTGCGAGATGTCTTCTGGGCATGCAGCATGCTTCTTCCCACGCCCGGGACAAATTGCGAGCAGGTGCCTCGCTTGCGCTTCTATGTGCCGAGACTTGGAGCTGGCCAGTGAGCACCTTCCCGCCTTGTGTGCTGCTGTCCGCAAACAGCCTCCAAACAAAGCAGGGCACTAAGGCAAGAGAAGTAAGCGCCCCAGGAGGGAATCTGCCTGCGAGGGAAGCTGTGCAGCACATCCCTTGTTCCGCTCGCCACTTCCCTGACTCTTAGGCAAAGCCCATCTCAGCTGGCTTGTAGGCGTGCTTCCATGCTCAGAAGCAGCCCCGTGGCAGGCAGGACAGTGCGGGATGTCTTCTGGGCACGCAGCATGCTACTTCCCACGCCCGGGACAAACTGCGAGCAGGTGCCTGGCTTGCGCTTCTATGTGCCGAGACTTGGAGCTGGCGAGCGCGCACCTTCCCGCTGTGTGTGCTGCTGTCCGCAAACAGCCTCCAAACAAAGCAGGGCGCTAAGGCAGGAGAAGTAAGCGCCCCAGGAGGGAATCTGCCTGCGAGGGAAGCTGTGCAGCACATCCCTTGTTCCGCTCGCCACTTCCCTGACTCTTAGGCAAAGCCCATCTCAGCTGGCTTGTAGGCGTGCCTCCGTGCTCAGAAGCAGCCCCGTGGCAGGCAGGACAGTGCGGGATGTCTTCTGGGCACGCAGCATGCTGCTTCCCATGCCCGGGACAAACTGCGAGCAGGTGCCTCGCTTGCGCTTCTATGTGCCGAGACTTGGAGCTGGCCAGCGCGCACCTTCCCGCTGTGTGTGCTGCTGTCCGCAAACAGCCTCCAAACAAAGCAGGGCACTAAGGCAGGAGAAGTAAGCGCCCCAGGAGGGAATCTGCCTGCGAGGGAAGCTGTGCAGCACATCCCTTGTTCTGCTCGCCACTTCCCTGACTCTTAGGCAAAGACCATCTCAGCTGACTTGTAGGTGTGCCTCCGTGCTCAGAAGCAGCCCCGTGGCAGGCAGGACAGTGCGAGATGTCTTCTGGGCATGCAGCATGCTGCTTCCCATGCCCGGGACAAACCGCGAGCAGGTGCCTGGCTTGCGCTTCTATGTGCCGAGACTTGGAGCTGGCCAGCGCGCACCTTCCCGCTGTGTGTGCTGCTGTCCGCAAACAGCCTCCAAACAAAGCAGGGCACTAAGGCAAGAGAACTAAGAGCCCCAGGAGGGAATCTGCCTGCGAGGGAAGCTGTGCAGCACATCCCTTGTTCCGCTCGCCACTTCCCTGACTCTTAGGCAAAGCCCATCTCAGCTGGCTTGTAGGCATGCCTCCGTGCTCAGAAGCAGCCCCGTGGCAGGCAGGACAGTGCGGGATGTCTTCTGGGCACGCAGCATGCTGCTTCCCACGCCCGGGACAAACTGCGAGCAGGTGCCTCGCTTGCGCTTCTATGTGCCGAGACTTGGAGCTGGCCAGCGCGCACCTTCCCGCTGTGTGTGCTGCTGTCCGCAAACAGCCTCCAAACAAAGCAGGGCACTAAGGCAAGAGAAGTAAGCGCCCCAGGAGGGAATCTGCCTGCGAGGGAAGCTGTGCAGCACATCCCTTGTTCCGCTCGCCACTTCCCTGACTCTTAGGCAAAGCCCATCTCAGCTGGCTTGTAGGCGTGCCTCCGTGCTCAGAAGCAGCCCCGTGGCAGGCAGGACAGTGCGGGATGTCTTCTGGGCACGCAGCATGCTGCTTCCCACGCCCGGGACAAACTGCGAGCAGGTGCCTGGCTTGCGCTTCTATGTGCCGAGACTTGGAGCTGGCCAGCGCGCACCTTCCCGCTGTGTGTGCTGCTGTCCGCAAACAGCCTCCAAACAAAGCAGGGCACTAAGGCAGGAGAAGTAAGCGCCCCAGGAGGGAATCTGCCTGCGAGGGAACCTGTGCAGCACATCCCTTGTTCTGCTCAACACTTCCCTGACTCTTAGGCAAAGCCCATCTCAGCTGGCTTGTAGGTGTGCCTCCGTGCTCAGAAGCAGCCCCGTGGCAGGCAGGACAGTGCGAGATGTCTTCTGGGCATGCAGCATGCTGCTTCCCATGCCCGGGACAAACCGCGAGCAGGTGCCTGGCTTGCGCTTCTATGTGCCGAGAGTTGGAGCTGGCCAGCGCGCACCTTCCCGCTGTGTGTGCTGCTGTCCGCAAACAGCCTCCAAACAAAGCAGGGCACTAAGGCAAGAGAACTAAGAGCCCCAGGAGGGAATCTGCCTGCGAGGGAAGCTGTGCAGCACATCCCTTGTTCCGCTCGCCACTTCCCTGACTCTTAGGCAAAGCCCATCTCAGCTGGCTTGTAGGCGTGCCTCCGTGCTCAGAAGCAGCCCCGTGGCAGGCAGGACAGTGCGGGATGTCTTCTGGGCACGCAGCATGCTGCTTCCCATGCCCGGGACAAACTGCGAGCAGGTGCCTGGCTTGCGCTTCTATGTGCCGAGACTTGGAGCTGGCCAGCGCGCACCTTCCCGCTGTGTGTGCTGCTGTCCGCAAACAGCCTCCAAACAAAGCAGGGCGCTAAGGCAGGAGAACTAAGAGCCCCAGGAGGGAATCTGCCTGCGAGGGAAGCTGTGCAGCACATCCCTTGTTCCGCTCGCCACTTCCCTGACTCTTAGGCAAAGCCCATCTCAGCTGGCTTGTAGGCGTGCCTCCGTGCTCAGAAGCAGCCCCGTGGCAGGCAGGACAGTGCGGGATGTCTTCTGGGCACGCAGCATGCTGCTTCCCATGCCCGCGACAAACTGCGAGCAGGTGCCTCGCTTGCGCTTCTATGTGCCGAGACTTGGAGCTGGCCAGCGCGCACCTTCCCGCTGTGTGTGCTGCTGTCCGCAAACAGCCTCCAAACAAAGCAGGGCACTAAGGCAGGAGAAGTAAGCGCCCCAGGAGGGAATCTGCCTGCGAGGGAACCTGTGCAGCACATCCCTTGTTCCGCTCGCCACTTCCCTGACTCTTAGGCAAAGCCCATCTCAGCTGGCTTGTAGGCGTGCCTCCGTGCTCAGAAGCAGCCCCGTGGCAGGCAGGACAGTGCGAGATGTCTTCTGGGCATGCAGCATGCTACTTCCCACGCCCGGGACAAACTGCGAGCAGGTGCCTCGCTTGCGCTTCTATGTGCCGAGACTTGGAGCTGGCCAGCGCGCACCTTCCCGCTGTGTGTGCTGCTGTCCGCAAACAGCCTCCAAACAAAGCAGGGCATTAAGGCAAGAGAACTAAGAGCCCCAGGAGGGAATCTGCCTGCGAGGGAAGCTGTGCAGCACATCCCTTGTTCCGCTCGCCACTTCCCTGACTCTTAGGCAAAGCCCATCTCAGCTGGCTTGTAGGTGTGCCTCCGTGCTCAGAAGCAGCCCCGTGGCAGGCAGGACAGTGCGAGATGTCTTCTGGGCATGCAGCATGCTGCTTCCCACGCCCGGGACAAACCGCGAGCAGGTGCCTGGCTTGCGCTTCTATGTGCCGAGAGTTGGAGCTGGCCAGCGCGCACCTTCCCGCTGTGTGTGCTGCTGTCCGCAAACAGCCTCCAAACAAAGCAGGGCACTAAGGCAAGAGAAGTAAGCGCCCCAGGAGGGAATCTGCCTGCGAGGGAAGCTGTGCAGCACATCCCTTGTTCCGCTCGCCACTTCCCTGACTCTTAGGCAAAGCCCATCTCAGCTGGCTTGTAGGCGTGCCTCCGTGCTCAGAAGCAGCCCCGTGGCAGGCAGGACAGTGCGAGATGTCTTCTGGGCATGCAGCATGCTACTTCCCACGCCCGGGACAAACTGCGAGCAGGTGCCTGGCTTGCGCTTCTATGTGCCGAGACTTGGAGCTGGCGAGCGCGCACCTTCCCGCTGTGTGTGCTGCTGTCCGCAAACAGCCTCCAAACAAAGCAGGGCGCTAAGGCAGGAGAAGTAAGCGCCCCAGGAGGGAATCTGCCTGCGAGGGAAGCTGTGCAGCACATCCCTTGTTCCGCTCGCCACTTCCCTGACTCTTAGGCAAAGCCCATCTCAGCTGGCTTGTAGGCGTGCCTCCGTGCTCAGAAGCAGCCCCGTGGCAGGCAGGACAGTGCGGGATGTCTTCTGGGCACGCAGCATGCTGCTTCCCATGCCCGGGACAAACTGCGAGCAGGTGCCTCGCTTGCGCTTCTATGTGCCGAGACTTGGAGCTGGCCAGCGCGCACCTTCCCGCTGTGTGTGCTGCTGTCCGCAAACAGCCTCCAAACAAAGCAGGGCACTAAGGCAGGAGAAGTAAGCGCCCCAGGAGGGAATCTGCCTGCGAGGGAAGCTGTGCAGCACATCCCTTGTTCTGCTCAACACTTCCCTGACTCTTAGGCAAAGACCATCTCAGCTGACTTGTAGGTGTGCCTCCGTGCTCAGAAGCAGCCCCGTGGCAGGCAGGACAGTGCGAGATGTCTTCTGGGCATGCAGCATGCTGCTTCCCATGCCCGGGACAAACCGCGAGCAGGTGCCTGGCTTGCGCTTCTATGTGCCGAGACTTGGAGCTGGCCAGCGCGCACCTTCCCGCTGTGTGTGCTGCTGTCCGCAAACAGCCTCCAAACAAAGCAGGGCACTAAGGCAAGAGAACTAAGAGCCCCAGGAGGGAATCTGCCTGCGAGGGAAGCTGTGCAGCACATCCCTTGTTCCGCTCGCCACTTCCCTGACTCTTAGGCAAAGCCCATCTCAGCTGGCTTGTAGGCATGCCTCCGTGCTCAGAAGCAGCCCCGTGGCAGGCAGGACAGTGCGGGATGTCTTCTGGGCACGCAGCATGCTGCTTCCCATGCCCGGGACAAACTGCGAGCAGGTGCCTCGCTTGCGCTTCTATGTGCCGAGACTTGGAGCTGGCCAGCGCGCACCTTCCCGCTGTGTGTGCTGCTGTCTGCAAACAGCCTCCAAACAAAGCAGGGCACTAAGGCAAGAGAAGTAAGCGCCCCAGGAGGGAATCTGCCTGCGAGGGAAGCTGTGCAGCACATCCCTTGTTCCGCTCGCCACTTCCCTGACTCTTAGGCAAAGCCCATCTCAGCTGGCTTGTAGGCGTGCCTCCGTGCTCAGAAGCAGCCCCGTGGCAGGCAGGACAGTGCGGGATGTCTTCTGGGCACGCAGCATGCTGCTTCCCATGCCCGGGACAAACTGCGAGCAGGTGCCTGGCTTGCGCTTCTATGTGCCGAGACTTGGAGCTGGCCAGCGCGCACCTTCCCGCTGTGTGTGCTGCTGTCCGCAAACAGCCTCCAAACAAAGCAGGGCACTAAGGCAGGAGAAGTAAGCGCCCCAGGAGGGAATCTGCCTGCGAGGGAACCTGTGCAGCACATCCCTTGTTCTGCTCAACACTTCCCTGACTCTTAGGCAAAGCCCATCTCAGCTGGCTTGTAGGTGTGCCTCCGTGCTCAGAAGCAGCCCCGTGGCAGGCAGGACAGTGCGAGATGTCTTCTGGGCATGCAGCATGCTGCTTCCCATGCCCGGGACAAACCGCGAGCAGGTGCCTGGCTTGCGCTTCTATGTGCCGAGACTTGGAGCTGGCCAGCGCGCACCTTCCCGCTGTGTGTGCTGCTGTCCGCAAACAGCCTCCAAACAAAGCAGGGCACTAAGGCAAGAGAAGTAAGCGCCCCAGGAGGGAATCTGACTGCGAGGGAAGCTGTGCAGCACATCCATTGTTCCGCTCGCCACTTCCCTGACTCTTAGGCAAAGCCCATCTCAGCTGGCTTGTAGGCGTGCCTCCGTGCTCAGAAGCAGCCCCGTGGCAGGCAGGACAGTGCGGGATGTCTTCTGGGCACGCAGCATGCTGCTTCCCACGCCCGGGACAAACTGCGAGCAGGTGCCTCGCTTGCGCTTCTATGTGCCGAGACTTGGAGCTGGCCAGCGCGCACCTTCCCGCTGTGTGTGCTGCTGTCCGCAAAGAGCCTCCAAACAAAGCAGGGCACTAAGGCAAGAGAAGTAAGCGCCCCAGGAGGGAATCTGCCTGCGAGGGAAGCTGTGCAGCACATCCCTTGTTCCGCTCGCCACTTCCCTGACTCTTAGGCAAAGCCCATCTCAGCTGGCTTGTAGGTGTGCCTCCGTGCTCAGAAGCAGCCCCGTGGCAGGCAGGACAGTGCGAGATGTCTTCTGGGCATGCAGCATGCTGCTTCCCATGCCCGGGACAAACCGCGAGCAGGTGCCTGGCTTGCGCTTCTATGTGCCGAGACTTGGAGCTGGCCAGCGCGCACCTTCCCGCTGTGTGTGCTGCTGTCCGCAAACAGCCTCCAAACAAAGCAGGGCACTAAGGCAAGAGAACTAAGAGCCCCAGGAGGGAATCTGCCTGCGAGGGAAGCTGTGCAGCACATCCCTTGTTCCGCTCGCCACTTCCCTGACTCTTAGGCAAAGCCCATCTCAGCTGGCTTGTAGGCATGCCTCCGTGCTCAGAAGCAGCCCCGTGGCAGGTAGGACAGTGCGGGATGTCTTCTGGGCACGCAGCATGCTGCTTCCCATGCCCGGGACAAACTGCGAGCAGGTGCCTCGCTTGCGCTTCTATGTGCCGAGACTTGGAGCTGGCCAGCGCGCACCTTCCCGCCTTGTGTGCTGCTGTCCGCAAACAGCCTCCAAACAAAGCAGGGCACTAAGGCAGGAGAACTAAGAGCCCCAGGAGGGAATCTGCCTGCGAGGGAAGCTGTGCAGCACATCCCTTGTTCCGCTCAACACTTCCCTGACTCTTAGGCAAAGCCCATCTCAGCTGGCTTGTAGGTGTGCCTCCGTGCTCAGAAGCAGCCCCGTGGCAGGCAGGACAGTGCGGGATGTCTTCTGGGCATGCAGCATGCTGCTTCCCACGCCCGGGACAAACTGCGAGCAGGTGCCTGGCTTGCGCTTCTATGTGCCGAGACTTGGAGCTGGCGAGCGCGCACCTTCCCGCTGTGTGTGCTGCTGTCCGCAAACAGCCTCCAAACAAAGCAGGGCGCTAAGGCAGGAGAACTAAGAGCCCCAGGAGGGAATCTGCCTGCGAGGGAAGCTGTGCAGCACATCCCTTGTTCCGCTCGCCACTTCCCTGACTCTTAGGCAAAGCCCATCTCAGCTGGCTTGTAGGCGTGCCTCCGTGCTCAGAAGCAGCCCCGTGGCAGGCAGGACAGTGCGGGATGTCTTCTGGGCACGCAGCATGCTGCTTCCCATGCCCGGGACAAACTGCGAGCAGGTGCCTGGCTTGCGCTTCTATGTGCCGAGAGTTGGAGCTGGCCAGCGCGCACCTTCCCGCTGTGTGTGCTGCTGTCCGCAAACAGCCTCCAAACAAAGCAGGGCACTAAGGCAGGAGAAGTAAGCGCCCCAGGAGGGAATCTGCCTGCGAGGGAAGCTGTGCAGCACATCCCTTGTTCCGCTCGCCACTTCCCTGACTCTTAGGCAAAGCCCATCTCAGCTGGCTTGTAGGCGTGCCTCCGTGCTCAGAAGCAGCCCCGTGGCAGGCATGACAGTGCGGGATGTCTTCTGGGCACGCAGCATGCTGCTTCCCACGCCCGGGACAAACTGCGAGCAGGTGCCTCGCTTGCGCTTCTATGTGCCGAGACTTGGAGCTGGCCAGCGCGCACCTTCCCGCTGTGTGTGCTGCTGTCCGCAAAGAGCCTCCAAACAAAGCAGGGCGCTAAGGCAAGAGAAGTAAGCGCCCCAGGAGGGAATCTGCCTGCGAGGGAAGCTGTGCAGCACATCCCTTGTTCCGCTCGCCACTTCCCTGACTCTTAGGCAAAGCCCATCTCAGCTGGCTTGTAGGCGTGCCTCCGTGCTCAGAAGCAGCCCCGAGGAAGGCAGGACAGTGCGGGATGTCTTCTGGGCACGCAGCATGCTACTTCCCACGCCCGGGACAAACTGCGAGCAGGTGCCTGGCTTGCGCTTCTATGTGCCGAGACTTGGAGCTGGCCAGCGCGCACCTTCCCGCTGTGTGTGCTGCTGTCCGCAAACAGCCTCCAAACAAAGCAGGGCACTAAGGCAAGAGAAGTAAGCACCCCAGGAGGGAATCTGCCTGCGAGGGAAGCTGTGCAGCACATCCCTTGTTCCGCTCGCCACTTCCCTGACTCTTAGGCAAAGCCCATCTCAGCTGGCTTGTAGGCATGCCTCCGTGCTCAGAAGCAGCCCCATGGCAGGCAGGACAGTGCGGGATGTCTTCTGGGCACGCAGCATGCTGCTTCCCATGCCCGGGACAAACTGCGAGCAGGTGCCTGGCTTGCGCTTCTATGTGCCGAGACTTGGAGCTGGCCAGCGCGCACCTTCCAGCCTTGTGTGCTGCTGTCCGCAAAGAGCCTCCAAACAAAGCAGGGCACTAAGGCAAGAGAACTAAGAGCCCCAGGAGGGAATCTGCCTGCGAGGGAACCTGTGCAGCACATCCCTTGTTCCGCTCGCCACTTCCCTGACTCTTAGGCAAAGCCCATCTCAGCTGGCTTGTAGGCGTGCCTCCGTGCTCAGAAGCAGCCCCGTGGCAGGCAGGACAGTGCGGGATGTCTTCTGGGCACGCAGCATGCTGCTTCCCATGCCCGGGACAAACTGCGAGCAGGTGCCTGGCTTGCGCTTCTATGTGCCGAGACTTGGAGCTGGCCAGCGCGCACCTTCCCGCCTTGTGTGCTGCTGTCCGCAAACAGCCTCCAAACAAAGCAGGGCACTAAGGCAGGAGAACTAAGAGCCCCAGGAGGGAATCTGCCTGCGAGGGAAGCTGTGCAGCACATCCCTTGTTCCGCTCGCCACTTCCCTGACTCTTAGGCAAAGCCCATCTCAGCTGGCTTTTAGGTGTGCCTCCGTGCTCAGAAGCAGCCCCGTGGCAGGCAGGACAGTGCGGGATGTCTTCTGGGCACGCAGCATGCTGCTTCCCACACCCGGGACAAACTGCGAGCAGGTGCCTGGCTTGCGCTTCTATGTGCCGAGACTTGGAGCTGGCCAGCGCGCACCTTCCCGCTGTGTGTGCTGCTGTCCGCAAACAGCCTCCAAACAAAGCAGGGCACTAAGGCAAGAGAAGTAAGCGCCCCAGGAGGGAATCTGCCTGCGAGGGAAGCTGTGCAGCACATCCCTTGTTCCGCTCGCCACTTCCCTGACTCTTAGGCAAAGCCCATCTCAGCTGGCTTGTAGGCGTGCCTCCGTGCTCAGAAGCAGCCCCGTGGCAGGCAGGACAGTGCGAGATGTCTTCTGGGCATGCAGCATGCTGCTTCCCACGCCCGGGACAAATTGCGAGCAGGTGCCTGGCTTGCGCTTCTATGTGCCGAGACTTGGAGCTGGCCAGTGAGCACCTTCCCGCCTTGTGTGCCGCTGTCCGCAAACAGCCTCCAAACAAAGCAGGGCACTAAGGCAAGAGAATTAAGCGCCCCAGGAGGGAATCTGCCTGCGAGGGAAGCTGTGCAGCACATCCATTGTTCCTCTCGCCACTTCCCTGACTCTTAGGCAAAGCCCATCTCAGCTGGCTTGTAGGCGTGCCTCCGTGCTCAGAAGCAGCCCCGTGGCAGGCAGGACAGTGCGGGATGTCTTCTGGGCACGCAGCATGCTACTTCCCACGCCCGGGACAAACTGCGAGCAGGTGCCTGGCTTGCGCTTCTATGTGCCGAGACTTGGAGCTGGCCAGCGCGCACCTTCCCGCTGTGTGTGCTGCTGTCCGCAAACAGCCTCCAAACAAAGCAGGGCGCTAAGGCAGGAGAACTAAGAGCCCCAGGAGGGAATCTGCCTGCGAGGGAAGCTGTGCAGCACATCCCTTGTTCCGCTCGCCACTTCCCTGACTCTTAGGCAAAGCCCATCTCAGCTGGCTTGTAGGCGTGCCTCCGTGCTCAGAAGCAGCCCCGTGGCAGGCAGGACAGTGCGGGATGTCTTCTGGGCACGCAGCATGCTGCTTCCCATGCCCGGGACAAACTGCGAGCAGGTGCCTGGCTTGCGCTTCTATGTGCCGAGACTTGGAGCTGGCCAGCGCGCACCTTCCCGCTGTGTGTGCTGCTGTCCGCAAACAGCCTCCAAACAAAGCAGGGCACTAAGGCAGGAGAAGTAAGCGCCCCAGGAGGGAATCTGCCTGCGAGGGAACCTGTGCAGCACATCCCTTGTTCTGCTCAACACTTCCCTGACTCTTAGGCAAAGACCATCTCAGCTGACTTGTAGGTGTGCCTCCGTGCTCAGAAGCAGCCCCGTGGCAGGCAGGACAGTGCGAGATGTCTTCTGGGCATGCAGCATGCTGCTTCCCATGCCCGGGACAAACCGCGAGCAGGTGCCTGGCTTGCGCTTCTATGTGCCGAGACTTGGAGCTGGCCAGCGCGCACCTTCCCGCTGTGTGTGCTGCTGTCCGCAAAGAGCCTCCAAACAAAGCAGGGCACTAAGGCAAGAGAAGTAAGCGCCCCAGGAGGGAATCTGACTGCGAGGGAAGCTGTGCAGCACATCCCTTGTTCCGCTCGCCACTTCCCTGACTCTTAGGCAAAGCCCATCTCAGCTGGCTTGTAGGCGTGCCTCCGTGCTCAGAAGCAGCCCCGAGGAAGGCAGGACAGTGCGGGATGTCTTCTGGGCACGCAGCATGCTACTTCCCACGCCCGGGACAAACTGCGAGCAGGTGCCTGGCTTGCGCTTCTATGTGCCGAGACTTGGAGCTGGCCAGCGCGCACCTTCCCGCTGTGTGTGCTGCTGTCCGCAAACAGCCTCCAAACAAAGCAGGGCACTAAGGCAAGAGAAGTAAGCACCCCAGGAGGGAATCTGCCTGCGAGGGAAGCTGTGCAGCACATCCCTTGTTCCGCTCGCCACTTCCCTGACTCTTAGGCAAAGCCCATCTCAGCTGGCTTGTAGGCATGCCTCCGTGCTCAGAAGCAGCCCCATGGCAGGCAGGACAGTGCGGGATGTCTTCTGGGCACGCAGCATGCTGCTTCCCATGCCCGGGACAAACTGCGAGCAGGTGCCTGGCTTGCGCTTCTATGTGCCGAGACTTGGAGCTGGCCAGCGCGCACCTTCCAGCCTTGTGTGCTGCTGTCCGCAAAGAGCCTCCAAACAAAGCAGGGCACTAAGGCAAGAGAACTAAGAGCCCCAGGAGGGAATCTGCCTGCGAGGGAACCTGTGCAGCACATCCCTTGTTCCGCTCGCCACTTCCCTGACTCTTAGGCAAAGCCCATCTCAGCTGGCTTGTAGGCGTGCCTCCGTGCTCAGAAGCAGCCCCGTGGCAGGCAGGACAGTGCGGGATGTCTTCTGGGCACGCAGCATGCTGCTTCCCATGCCCGGGACAAACTGCGAGCAGGTGCCTGGCTTGCGCTTCTATGTGCCGAGACTTGGAGCTGGCCAGCGCGCACCTTCCCGCCTTGTGTGCTGCTGTCCGCAAACAGCCTCCAAACAAAGCAGGGCACTAAGGCACGAGAACTAAGAGCCCCAGGAGGGAATCTGCCTGCGAGGGAAGCTGTGCAGCACATCCCTTGTTCCGCTCGCCACTTCCCTGACTCTTAGGCAAAGCCCATCTCAGCTGGCTTTTAGGTGTGCCTCCGTGCTCAGAAGCAGCCCCGTGGCAGGCAGGACAGTGCGGGATGTCTTCTGGGCACGCAGCATGCTGCTTCCCACGCCCGGGACAAACTGCGAGCAGGTGCCTGGCTTGCGCTTCTATGTGCCGAGACTTGGAGCTGGCCAGCGCGCACCTTCCCGCTGTGTGTGCTGCTGTCCGCAAACAGCCTCCAAACAAAGCAGGGCACTAAGGCAAGAGAAGTAAGCGCCCCAGGAGGGAATCTGCCTGCGAGGGAAGCTGTGCAGCACATCCCTTGTTCCGCTCGCCACTTCCCTGACTCTTAGGCAAAGCCCATCTCAGCTGGCTTGTAGGCGTGCCTCCGTGCTCAGAAGCAGCCCCGTGGCAGGCAGGACAGTGCGAGATGTCTTCTGGGCATGCAGCATGCTGCTTCCCACGCCCGGGACAAATTGCGAGCAGGTGCCTGGCTTGCGCTTCTATGTGCCGAGACTTGGAGCTGGCCAGTGAGCACCTTCCCGCCTTGTGTGCTGCTGTCCGCAAACAGCCTCCAAACAAAGCAGGGCACTAAGGCAAGAGAATTAAGCGCCCCAGGAGGGAATCTGCCTGCGAGGGAAGCTGTGCAGCACATCCATTGTTCCTCTCGCCACTTCCCTGACTCTTAGGCAAAGCCCATCTCAGCTGGCTTGTAGGCGTGCCTCCGTGCTCAGAAGCAGCCCCGTGGCAGGCAGGACAATGCGGGATGTCTTCTGGGCACGCAGCATGCTGCTTCCCATGCCCGCGACAAACTGCGAGCAGGTGCCTCGCTTGCGCTTCTATGTGCCGAGACTTGGAGCTGGCCAGCGCGCACCTTCCCGCTGTGTGTGCTGCTGTCCGCAAACAGCCTCCAAACAAAGCAGGGCACTAAGGCAGGAGAAGTAAGCGCCCCAGGAGGGAATCTGCCTGCGAGGGAACCTGTGCAGCACATCCCTTGTTCCGCTCGCCACTTCCCTGACTCTTAGGCAAAGCCCATCTCAGCTGGCTTGTAGGCGTGCCTCCGTGCTCAGAAGCAGCCCCGTGGCAGGCAGGACAGTGCGAGATGTCTTCTGGGCACGCAGCATGCTACTTCCCACGCCCGGGACAAACTGCGAGCAGGTGCCTCGCTTGCGCTTCTATGTGCCGAGACTTGGAGCTGGCCAGCGCGCACCTTCCCGCTGTGTGTGCTGCTGTCCGCAAACAGCCTCCAAACAAAGCAGGGCACTAAGGCAGGAGAACTAAGAGCCCCAGGAGGGAATCTGCCTGCGAGGGAAGCTGTGCAGCACATCCCTTGTTCCGCTCGCCACTTCCCTGACTCTTAGGCAAAGCCCATCTCAGCTGGCTTGTAGGTGTGCCTCCGTGCTCAGAAGCAGCCCCGTGGCAGGCAGGACAGTGCGAGATGTCTTCTGGGCATGCAGCATGCTGCTTCCCACGCCCGGGACAAACCGCGAGCAGGTGCCTGGCTTGCGCTTCTATGTGCCGAGAGTTGGAGCTGGCCAGCGCGCACCTTCCCGCTGTGTGTGCTGCTGTCCGCAAACAGCCTCCAAACAAAGCAGGGCACTAAGGCAGGAGAAGTAAGCGCCCCAGGAGGGAATCTGACTGCGAGGGAAGCTGTGCAGCACATCCCTTGTTCCGCTCGCCACTTCCCTGACTCTTAGGCAAAGCCCATCTCAGCTGGCTTGTAGGCGTGCCTCCGTGCTCAGAAGCAGCCCCGTGGCAGGCAGGACAGTGCGAGATGTCTTCTGGGCACGCAGCATGCTTCTTCCCACGCCCGGGACAAATTGCGAGCAGGTGCCTCGCTTGCGCTTCTATGTGCCGAGACTTGGAGCTGGCCAGCGCGCACCTTCCCGCTGTGTGTGCTGCTGTCCGCAAAGAGCCTCCAAACAAAGCAGGGCACTAAGGCAAGAGAAGTAAGCGCCCCAGGAGGGAATCTGCCTGCGAGGTAAGCTGTGCAGCACATCCCTTGTTCCGCTCGCCACTTCCCTGACTCTTAGGCAAAGCCCATCTCAGCTGGCTTGTAGGCGTGCCTCCGTGCTCAGAAGCAGCCCCGAGGAAGGCAGGACAGTGCGGGATGTCTTCTGGGCACGCAGCATGCTACTTCCCACGCCCGGGACAAACTGCGAGCAGGTGCCTGGCTTGCGCTTCTATGTGCCGAGACTTGGAGCTGGCCAGCGCGCACCTTCCCGCTGTGTGTGCTGCTGTCCGCAAACAGCCTCCAAACAAAGCAAGGCACTAAGGCAAGAGAACTAAGAGCCCCAGGAGGGAATCTGCCTGCGAGGGAAGCTGTGCAGCACATCCCTTGTTCCGCTCGCCACTTCCCTGACTCTTAGGCAAAGCCCATCTCAGCTGGCTTGTAGGCATGCCTCCGTGCTCAGAAGCAGCCCCATGGCAGGCAGGACAGTGCGGGATGTCTTCTGGGCACGCAGCATGCTGCTTCCCATGCCCGGGACAAACTGCGAGCAGGTGCCTGGCTTGCGCTTCTATGTGCCGAGACTTGGAGCTGGCCAGCGCGCACCTTCCCGCCTTGTGTGCTGCTGTCCGCAAACAGCCTCCAAACAAAGCAGGGCACTAAGGCAGGAGAACTAAGAGCCCCAGGAGGGAATCTGCCTGCGAGGGAAGCTGTGCAGCACATCCCTTGTTCCGCTCGCCACTTCCCTGACTCTTAGGCAAAGCCCATCTCAGCTGGCTTGTAGGTGTGCCTCCGTGCTCAGAAGCAGCCCCGTGGCAGGCAGGACAGTGCGGGATGTCTTCTGGGCACGCAGCATGCTGCTTCCCACGCCCGGGACAAACTGCGAGCAGGTGCCTGGCTTGCGCTTCTATGTGCCGAGACTTGGAGCTGGCCAGCGCGCACCTTCCCGCTGTGTGTGCTGCTGTCCGCAAACAGCCTCCAAACAAAGCAGGGCACTAAGGCAAGAGAAGTAAGCGCCCCAGGAGGGAATCTGCCTGCGAGGGAAGCTGTGCAGCACATCCCTTGTTCCGCTCGCCACTTCCCTGACTCTTAGGCAAAGCCCATCTCAGCTGGCTTGTAGGCGTGCCTCCGTGCTCAGAAGCAGCCCCGTGGCAGGCAGGACAGTGCGAGATGTCTTCTGGGCATGCAGCATGCTGCTTCCCACGCCCGGGACAAATTGCGAGCAGGTGCCTGGCTTGCGCTTCTATGTGCCGAGACTTGGAGCTGGCCAGTGAGCACCTTCCCGCCTTGTGTGCTGCTGTCCGCAAACAGCCTCCAAACAAAGCAGGGCACTAAGGCAAGAGAATTAAGCGCCCCAGGAGGGAATCTGCCTGCGAGGGAAGCTGTGCAGCACATCCATTGTTCCTCTCGCCACTTCCCTGACTCTTAGGCAAAGCCCATCTCAGCTGGCTTGTAGGCGTGCCTCCGTGCTCAGAAGCAGCCCCGTGGCAGGCAGGACAGTGCGGGATGTCTTCTGGGCACGCAGCATGCTGCTTCCCATGCCCGGGACAAACTGCGAGCAGGTGCCTCGCTTGCGCTTCTATGTGCCGAGACTTGGAGCTGGCCAGCGCGCACCTTCCCGCTGTGTGTGCTGCTGTCCGCAAACAGCCTCCAAACAAAGCAGGGCGCTAAGGCAGGAGAACTAAGAGCCCCAGGAGGGAATCTGCCTGCGAGGGAAGCTGTGCAGCACATCCCTTGTTCCGCTCGCCACTTCCCTGACTCTTAGGCAAAGCCCATCTCAGCTGGCTTGTAGGCGTGCCTCCGTGCTCAGAAGCAGCCCCGTGGCAGGCAGGACAGTGCGGGATGTCTTCTGGGCACGCAGCATGCTGCTTCCCATGCCAGGGACAAACTGCGAGCAGGTGCCTCGCTTGCGCTTCTATGTGCCGAGACTTGGAGCTGGCCAGCGCGCACCTTCCCGCTGTGTGTGCTGCTGTCCGCAAACAGCCTCCAAACAAAGCAGGGCATTAAGGCAGGAGAAGTAAGCGCCCCAGGAGGGAATCTGCCTGCGAGGGAACCTGTGCAGCACATCCCTTGTTCCGCTCGCCACTTCCCTGACTCTTAGGCAAAGCCCATCTCAGCTGGCTTGTAGGCGTGCCTCCGTGCTCAGAAGCAGCCCCGTGGCAGGCAGGACAGTGCGAGATGTCTTCTGGGCACGCAGCATGCTACTTCCCACGCCCGGGACAAACTGCGAGCAGGTGCCTCGCTTGCGCTTCTATGTGCCGAGACTTGGAGCTGGCCAGCGCGCACCTTCCCGCTGTGTGTGCTGCTGTCCGCAAACAGCCTCCAAACAAAGCAGGGCATTAAGGCAAGAGAACTAAGAGCCCCAGGAGGGAATCTGCCTGCGAGGGAACCTGTGCAGCACATCCCTTGTTCCGCTCGCCACTTCCCTGACTCTTAGGCAAAGCCCATCTCAGCTGGCTTGTAGGTGTGCCTCCGTGCTCAGAAGCAGCCCCGTGGCAGGCAGGACAGTGCGAGATGTCTTCTGGGCATGCAGCATGCTGCTTCCCACGCCCGGGACAAACCGCGAGCAGGTGCCTGGCTTGCGCTTCTATGTGCCGAGAGTTGGAGCTGGCCAGCGCGCACCTTCCCGCTGTGTGTGCTGCTGTCCGCAAACAGCCTCCAAACAAAGCAGGGCACTAAGGCAAGAGAATTAAGCGCCCCAGGAGGGAATCTGCCTGCGAGGGAAGCTGTGCAGCACATCCCTTGTTCCGCTCGCCACTTCCCTGACTCTTAGGCAAAGCCCATCTCAGCTGGCTTGTAGGCGTGCCTCCGTGCTCAGAAGCAGCCCCGTGGCAGGCAGGACAGTGCGAGATGTCTTCTGGGCATGCAGCATGCTTCTTCCCACGCCCGGGACAAATTGCGAGCAGGTGCCTCGCTTGCGCTTCTATGTGCCGAGACTTGGAGCTGGCCAGTGAGCACCTTCCCGCCTTGTGTGCTGCTGTCCGCAAACAGCCTCCAAACAAAGCAGGGCACTAAGGCAAGAGAAGTAAGCGCCCCAGGAGGGAATCTGCCTGCGAGGGAAGCTGTGCAGCACATCCCTTGTTCCGCTCGCCACTTCCCTGACTCTTAGGCAAAGCCCATCTCAGCTGGCTTGTAGGCGTGCCTCCATGCTCAGAAGCAGCCCCGTGGCAGGCAGGACAGTGCGGGATGTCTTCTGGGCACGCAGCATGCTACTTCCCACGCCCGGGACAAACTGCGAGCAGGTGCCTGGCTTGCGCTTCTATGTGCCGAGACTTGGAGCTGGCGAGCGCGCACCTTCCCGCTGTGTGTGCTGCTGTCCGCAAACAGCCTCCAAACAAAGCAGGGCGCTAAGGCAGGAGAAGTAAGCGCCCCAGGAGGGAATCTGCCTGCGAGGGAAGCTGTGCAGCACATCCCTTGTTCCGCTCGCCACTTCCCTGACTCTTAGGCAAAGCCCATCTCAGCTGGCTTGTAGGCGTGCCTCCGTGCTCAGAAGCAGCCCCGTGGCAGGCAGGACAGTGCGGGATGTCTTCTGGGCACGCAGCATGCTGCTTCCCATGCCCGGGACAAACTGCGAGCAGGTGCCTGGCTTGCGCTTCTATGTGCCGAGACTTGGAGCTGGCCAGCGCGCACCTTCCCGCTGTGTGTGCTGCTGTCCGCAAACAGCCTCCAAACAAAGCAGGGCACTAAGGCAGGAGAAGTAAGCGCCCCAGGAGGGAATCTGCCTGCGAGGGAACCTGTGCAGCACATCCCTTGTTCTGCTCAACACTTCCCTGACTCTTAGGCAAAGACCATCTCAGCTGACTTGTAGGTGTGCCTCCGTGCTCAGAAGCAGCCCCGTGGCAGGCAGGACAGTGCGAGATGTCTTCTGGGCATGCAGCATGCTGCTTCCCATGCCCGGGACAAACCGCGAGCAGGTGCCTCGCTTGCGCTTCTATGTGCCGAGACTTGGAGCTGGCCAGCGCGCACCTTCCCGCTGTGTGTGCTGCTGTCCGCAAACAGCCTCCAAACAAAGCAGGGCACTAAGGCAAGAGAAGTAAGCACCCCAGGAGGGAATCTGACTGCGAGGGAAGCTGTGCAGCACATCCCTTGTTCCGCTCGCCACTTCCCTGACTCTTAGGCAAAGCCCATCTCAGCTGGCTTGTAGGCGTGCCTCCGTGCTCAGAAGCAGCCCCGTGGCAGGCAGGACAGTGCGGGATGTCTTCTGGGCACGCAGCATGCTGCTTCCCACGCCCGGGACAAACTGCGAGCAGGTGCCTGGCTTGCGCTTCTATGTGCCGAGACTTGGAGCTGGCCAGCGCGCACCTTCCCGCTGTGTGTGCTGCTGTCCGCAAACAGCCTCCAAACAAAGCAGGGCACTAAGGCAAGAGAAGTAAGCGCCCCAGGAGGGAATCTGCCTGCGAGGGAAGCTGTGCAGCACATCCCTTGTTCCGCTCGCCACTTCCCTGACTCTTAGGCAAAGCCCATCTCAGCTGGCTTGTAGGCGTGCCTCCGTGCTCAGAAGCAGCCCCGTGGCAGGCAGGACAGTGCGGGATGTCTTCTGGGCACGCAGCATGCTGCTTCCCATGCCCGGGACAAACTGCGAGCAGGTGCCTGGCTTGCGCTTCTATGTGCCGAGAGTTGGAGCTGGCCAGCGCGCACCTTCCCGCTGTGTGTGCTGCTGTCCGCAAACAGCCTCCAAACAAAGCAGGGCACTAAGGCAGGAGAAGTAAGCGCCCCAGGAGGGAATCTGCCTGCGAGGGAACCTGTGCAGCACATCCCTTGTTCTGCTCAACACTTCCCTGACTCTTAGGCAAAGCCCATCTCAGCTGGCTTGTAGGTGTGCCTCCGTGCTCAGAAGCAGCCCCGTGGCAGGCAGGACAGTGCGAGATGTCTTCTGGGCATGCAGCATGCTGCTTCCCATGCCCGGGACAAACCGCGAGCAGGTGCCTGGCTTGCGCTTCTATGTGCCGAGACTTGGAGCTGGCCAGCGCGCACCTTCCCGCTGTGTGTGCTGCTGTCCGCAAACAGCCTCCAAACAAAGCAGGGCACTAAGGCAAGAGAAGTAAGCGCCCCAGGAGGGAATCTGACTGCGAGGGAAGCTGTGCAGCACATCCCTTGTTCCGCTCGCCACTTCCCTGACTCTTAGGCAAAGCCCATCTCAGCTGGCTTGTAGGCGTGCCTCCGTGCTCAGAAGCAGCCCCGTGGCAGGCAGGACAGTGCGGGATGTCTTCTGGGCACGCAGCATGCTGCTTCCCACGCCCGGGACAAACCGCGAGCAGGTGCCTCGCTTGCGCTTCTATGTGCCGAGACTTGGAGCTGGCCAGCGCGCACCTTCCCGCTGTGTGTGCTGCTGTCCGCAAACAGCCTCCAAACAAAGCAGGGCACTAAGGCAAGAGAAGTAAGCGCCCCAGGAGGGAATCTGCCTGCGAGGGAAGCTGTGCAGCACATCCCTTGTTCCGCTCGCCACTTCCCTGACTCTTAGGCAAAGCCCATCTCAGCTGGCTTGTAGGTGTGCCTCCGTGCTCAGAAGCAGCCCCGTGGCAGGCAGGACAGTGCGAGATGTCTTCTGGGCATGCAGCATGCTGCTTCCCATGCCCGGGACAAACCGCGAGCAGGTGCCTCGCTTGCGCTTCTATGTGCCGAGACTTGGAGCTGGCCAGCGCGCACCTTCCCGCCTTGTGTGCTGCTGTCCGCAAACAGCCTCCAAACAAAGCAGGGCACTAAGGCAGGAGAACTAAGAGCCCCAGGAGGGAATCTGCCTGCGAGGGAAGCTGTGCAGCACATCCCTTGTTCCGCTCAACACTTCCCTGACTCTTAGGCAAAGCCCATCTCAGCTGGCTTGTAGGTGTGCCTCCGTGCTCAGAAGCAGCCCCGTGGCAGGCAGGACAGTGCGGGATGTCTTCTGGGCATGCAGCATGCTGCTTCCCACGCCCGGGACAAACTCCGAGCAGGTGCCTGGCTTGCGCTTCTATGTGCCGAGACTTGGAGCTGGCGAGCGCGCACCTTCCCGCTGTGTGTGCTGCTGTCCGCAAACAGCCTCCAAACAAAGCAGGGCGCTAAGGCAGGAGAACTAAGAGCCCCAGGAGGGAATCTGCCTGCGAGGGAAGCTGTGCAGCACATCCCTTGTTCCGCTCGCCACTTCCCTGACTCTTAGGCAAAGCCCATCTCAGCTGGCTTGTAGGCGTGCCTCCGTGCTCAGAAGCAGCCCCGTGGCAGGCAGGACAGTGCGGGATGTCTTCTGGGCACGCAGCATGCTGCTTCCCATGCCCGGGACAAACTGCGAGCAGGTGCCTGGCTTGCGCTTCTATGTGCCGAGAGTTGGAGCTGGCCAGCGCGCACCTTCCCGCTGTGTGTGCTGCTGTCCGCAAACAGCCTCCAAACAAAGCAGGGCACTAAGGCAGGAGAAGTAAGCGCCCCAGGAGGGAATCTGACTGCGAGGGAAGCTGTGCAGCACATCCCTTGTTCCGCTCGCCACTTCCCTGACTCTTAGGCAAAGCCCATCTCAGCTGGCTTGTAGGCGTGCCTCCGTGCTCAGAAGCAGCCCCGTGGCAGGCAGGACAGTGCGGGATGTCTTCTGGGCACGCAGCATGCTGCTTCCCACGCCCGGGACAAACTGCGAGCAGGTGCCTCGCTTGCGCTTCTATGTGCCGAGACTTGGAGCTGGCCAGCGCGCACCTTCCCGCTGTGTGTGCTGCTGTCCGCAAACAGCCTCCAAACAAAGCAGGGCACTAAGGCAAGAGAAGTAAGCGCCCCAGGAGGGAATCTGCCTGCGAGGTAAGCTGTGCAGCACATCCCTTGTTCCGCTCGCCACTTCCCTGACTCTTAGGCAAAGCCCATCTCAGCTGGCTTGTAGGCGTGCCTCCGTGCTCAGAAGCAGCCCCGAGGAAGGCAGGACAGTGCGGGATGTCTTCTGGGCACGCAGCATGCTACTTCCCACGCCCGGGACAAACTGCGAGCAGGTGCCTGGCTTGCGCTTCTATGTGCCGAGACTTGGAGCTGGCCAGCGCGCACCTTCCCGCTGTGTGTGCTGCTGTCCGCAAACAGCCTCCAAACAAAGCAGGGCACTAAGGCAAGAGAAGTAAGCACCCCAGGAGGGAATCTGCCTGCGAGGGAAGCTGTGCAGCACATCCCTTGTTCCGCTCGCCACTTCCCTGACTCTTAGGCAAAGCCCATCTCAGCTGGCTTGTAGGCATGCCTCCGTGCTCAGAAGCAGCCCCATGGCAGGCAGGACAGTGCGGGATGTCTTCTGGGCACGCAGCATGCTGCTTCCCATGCCCGGGACAAACTGCGAGCAGGTGCCTGGCTTGCGCTTCTATGTGCCGAGACTTGGAGCTGGCCAGCGCGCACCTTCCAGCCTTGTGTGCTGCTGTCCGCAAAGAGCCTCCAAACAAAGCAGGGCACTAAGGCAAGAGAACTAAGAGCCCCAGGAGGGAATCTGCCTGCGAGGGAACCTGTGCAGCACATCCCTTGTTCCGCTCGCCACTTCCCTGACTCTTAGGCAAAGCCCATCTCAGCTGGCTTGTAGGCGTGCCTCCGTGCTCAGAAGCAGCCCCGTGGCAGGCAGGACAGTGCGGGATGTCTTCTGGGCACGCAGCATGCTGCTTCCCATGCCCGGGACAAACTGCGAGCAGGTGCCTGGCTTGCGCTTCTATGTGCCGAGACTTGGAGCTGGCCAGCGCGCACCTTCCCGCCTTGTGTGCTGCTGTCCGCAAACAGCCTCCAAACAAAGCAGGGCACTAAGGCAGGAGAACTAAGAGCCCCAGGAGGGAATCTGCCTGCGAGGGAAGCTGTGCAGCACATCCCTTGTTCCGCTCAACACTTCCCTGACTCTTAGGCAAAGCCCATCTCAGCTGGCTTGTAGGTGTGCCTCCGTGCTCAGAAGCAGCCCCGTGGCAGGCAGGACAGTGCGGGATGTCTTCTGGGCACGCAGCATGCTGCTTCCCACGCCCGGGACAAACTGCGAGCAGGTGCCTGGCTTGCGCTTCTATGTGCCGAGACTTGGAGCTGGCCAGCGCGCACCTTCCCGCTGTGTGTGCTGCTGTCCGCAAACAGCCTCCAAACAAAGCAGGGCACTAAGGCAAGAGAAGTAAGCGCCCCAGGAGGGAATCTGCCTGCGAGGGAAGCTGTGCAGCACATCCCTTGTTCCTCTCGCCACTTCCCTGACTCTTAGGCAAAGCCCATCTCAGCTGGCTTGTAGGCGTGCCTCCGTGGTCAGAAGCAGCCCCGTGGCAGGCAGGACAGTGCGAGATGTCTTCTGGGCATGCAGCATGCTGCTTCCCACGCCCGGGACAAATTGCGAGCAGGTGCCTGGCTTGCGCTTCTATGTGCCGAGACTTGGAGCTGGCCAGTGAGCACCTTCCCGCCTTGTGTGCTGCTGTCCGCAAACAGCCTCCAAACAAAGCAGGGCACTAAGGCAAGAGAATTAAGCGCCCCAGGAGGGAATCTGCCTGCGAGGGAAGCTGTGCAGCACATCCATTGTTCCTCTCGCCACTTCCCTGACTCTTAGGCAAAGCCCATCTCAGCTGGCTTGTAGGCGTGCCTCCGTGCTCAGAAGCAGCCCCGTGGCAGGCAGGACAGTGCGGGATGTCTTCTGGGCACGCAGCATGCTACTTCCCACGCCCGGGACAAACTGCGAGCAGGTGCCTGGCTTGCGCTTCTATGTGCCGAGACTTGGAGCTGGCCAGCGCGCACCTTCCCGCTGTGTGTGCTGCTGTCCGCAAACAGCCTCCAAACAAAGCAGGGCGCTAAGGCAGGAGAACTAAGAGCCCCAGGAGGGAATCTGCCTGCGAGGGAACCTGTGCAGCACATCCCTTGTTCCGCTCGCCACTTCCCTGACTCTTAGGCAAAGCCCATCTCAGCTGGCTTGTAGGCGTGCCTCCGTGCTCAGAAGCAGCCCCGTGGCAGGCAGGACAGTGCGGGATGTCTTCTGGGCACGCAGCATGCTGCTTCCCATGCCCGGGACAAACTGCGAGCAGGTGCCTGGCTTGCGCTTCTATGTGCCGAGACTTGGAGCTGGCCAGCGCGCACCTTCCCGCTGTGTGTGCTGCTGTCCGCAAACAGCCTCCAAACAAAGCAGGGCACTAAGGCAGGAGAAGTAAGCGCCCCAGGAGGGAATCTGCCTGCGAGGGAAGCTGTGCAGCACATCCCTTGTTCCGCTCAACACTTCCCTGACTCTTAGGCAAAGCCCATCTCAGCTGGCTTGTAGGTGTGCCTCCGTGCTCAGAAGCAGCCCCGTGGCAGGCAGGACAGTGCGGGATGTCTTCTGGGCACGCAGCATGCTGCTTCCCACGCCCGGGACAAACTGCGAGCAGGTGCCTGGCTTGCGCTTCTATGTGCCGAGAGTTGGAGCTGGCCAGCGCGCACCTTCCCGCTGTGTGTGCTGCTGTCCGCAAACAGCCTCCAAACAAAGCAGGGCACTAAGGCAGGAGAACTAAGAGCCCCAGGAGGGAATCTGCCTGCAAGGGAACCTGTGCAGCACATCCCTTGTTCCGCTCGCCACTTCCCTGACTCTTAGGCAAAGCCCATCTCAGCTGGCTTGTAGGCATGCCTCCGTGCTCAGAAGCAGCCCCGTGGCGGGCAGGACAGTGCGGGATGTCTTCTGGGCACGCAGCATGCTGCTTCCCATGCCCGGGACAAACTGCGAGCAGGTGCCTGGCTTGCGCTTCTATGTGCCGAGACTTGGAGCTGGCCAGCGCGCACCTTCCCGCTGTGTGTGCTGCTGTCCGCAAACAGCCTCCAAACAAAGCAGGGCACTAAGGCAAGAGAGCTAAGCGCCCCAGGAGGGAATCTGCCTGCGAGGGAAGCTGTGCAGCACATCCCTTGTTCCGCTCGCCACTTCCCTGACTCTTAGGCAAAGCCCATCTCAGCTGGCTTGTAGGTGTGCCTCCGTGCTCAGAAGCAGCCCCGTGGCAGGCAGGACAGTGCGAGATGTCTTCTGGGCACGCAGCATGCTGCTTCCCATGCCCGGGACAAACCGCGAGCAGGTGCCTGGCTTGCGCTTCTATGTGCTGAGACTTGGAGCTGGCCAGCGCGCACCTTCCCGCTGTGTGTGCTGCTGTCCGCAAACAGCCTCCAAACAAAGCAGGACACTAAGGCAAGAGAACTAAGAGCCCCAGGAGGGAATCTGCCTGCGAGGGAACCTGTGCAGCACATCCCTTGTTCCGCTCGCCACTTCCCTGACTCTTAGGCAAAGCCCATCTCAGCTGGCTTGTAGGCGTGCCTCCGTGCTCAGAAGCAGCCCCGTGGCAGGCAGGACAGTGCGGGATGTCTTCTGGGCACGCAGCATGCTGCTTCCCATGCCCGGGACAAACTGCGAGCAGGTGCCTGGCTTGCGCTTCTATGTGCCGAGAGTTGGAGCTGGCCAGCGCGCACCTTCCCGCTGTGTGTGCTGCTGTCCGCAAACAGCCTCCAAACAAAGCAGGGCGCTAAGGCAGGAGAACTAAGAGCCCCAGGAGGGAATCTGCCTGCGAGGGAACCTGTGCAGCACATCCCTTGTTCCGCTCGCCACTTCCCTGACTCTTAGGCAAAGCCCATCTCAGCTGGCTTGTAGGCGTGCCTCCGTGCTCAGAAGCAGCCCCGTGGCGGGCAGGACAGTGCGGGATGTCTTCTGGGCACGCAGCATGCTGCTTCCCATGCCCGGGACAAACTGCGAGCAGGTGCCTGGCTTGCGCTTCTATGTGCCGAGACTTGGAGCTGGCCAGCGCGCACCTTCCCGCTGTGTGTGCTGCTGTCCGCAAACAGCCTCCAAACAAAGCAGGGCACTAAGGCAGGAGAAGTAAGCGCCCCAGGAGGGAATCTGCCTGCGAGGGAAGCTGTGCAGCACATCCCTTGTTCCTCTCGCCACTTCCCTGACTCTTAGGCAAAGCCCATCTCAGCTGGCTTGTAGGTGTGCCTCCGTGCTCAGAAGCAGCCCCGTGGCAGGCAGGACAGTGCGGGATGTCTTCTGGGCACGCAGCATGCTGCTTCCCACGCCCGGGACAAACTGCGAGCAGGTGCCTGGCTTGCGCTTCTATGTGCCGAGAGTTGGAGCTGGCCAGCGCGCACCTTCCCGCTGTGTGTGCTGCTGTCCGCAAACAGCCTCCAAACAAAGCAGGGCACTAAGGCAGGAGAACTAAGAGCCCCAGGAGGGAATCTGCCTGCAAGGGAACCTGTGCAGCACATCCCTTGTTCCGCTCGACACTTCCCTGACTCTTAGGCAAAGCCCATCTCAGCTGGCTTGTAGGCATGCCTCCGTGCTCAGAAGCAGCCCCGTGGCGGGCAGGACAGTGCGGGATGTCTTCTGGGCACGCAGCATGCTGCTTCCCATGCCCGGGACAAACTGCGAGCAGGTGCCTGGCTTGCGCTTCTATGTGCCGAGAGTTGGAGCTGGCCAGCGCGCACCTTCCCGCTGTGTGTGCTGCTGTCCGCAAACAGCCTCCAAACAAAGCAGGGCACTAAGGCAAGAGAAGTAAGCGCCCCAGGAGGGAATCTGCCTGCGAGGGAAGCTGTGCAGCACATCCCTTGTTCCTCTCGCCACTTCCCTGACTCTTAGGCAAAGCCCATCTCAGCTGGCTTGTAGGCGTGCCTCCGTGGTCAGAAGCAGCCCCGTGGCAGGCAGGACAGTGCGAGATGTCTTCTGGGCATGCAGCATGCTGCTTCCCACGCCCGGGACAAATTGCGAGCAGGTGCCTGGCTTGCGCTTCTATGTGCCGAGACTTGGAGCTGGCCAGCGCGCACCTTCCCGCTGTGTGTGCTGCTGTCCGCAAACAGCCTCCAAACAAAGCAGGGCACTAAGGCAGGAGAAGTAAGCGCCCCAGGAGGGAATCTGCCTGCGAGGGAAGCTGTGCAGCACATCCCTTGTTCCGCTCAACACTTCCCTGACTCTTAGGCAAAGCCCATCTCAGCTGGCTTGTAGGTGTGCCTCCGTGCTCAGAAGCAGCCCCGTGGCAGGCAGGACAGTGCGGGATGTCTTCTGGGCACGCAGCATGCTGCTTCCCACGCCCGGGACAAACTGCGAGCAGGTGCCTGGCTTGCGCTTCTATGTGCCGAGAGTTGGAGCTGGCCAGCGCGCACCTTCCCGCTGTGTGTGCTGCTGTCCGCAAACAGCCTCCAAACAAAGCAGGGCACTAAGGCAGGAGAACTAAGAGCCCCAGGAGGGAATCTGCCTGCAAGGGAACCTGTGCAGCACATCCCTTGTTCCGCTCGCCACTTCCCTGACTCTTAGGCAAAGCCCATCTCAGCTGGCTTGTAGGCATGCCTCCGTGCTCAGAAGCAGCCCCGTGGCGGGCAGGACAGTGCGGGATGTCTTCTGGGCACGCAGCATGCTGCTTCCCATGCCCGGGACAAACTGCGAGCAGGTGCCTGGCTTGCGCTTCTATGTGCCGAGACTTGGAGCTGGCCAGCGCGCACCTTCCCGCTGTGTGTGCTGCTGTCCGCAAACAGCCTCCAAACAAAGCAGGGCACTAAGGCAAGAGAGCTAAGCGCCCCAGGAGGGAATCTGCCTGCGAGGGAAGCTGTGCAGCACATCCCTTGTTCCGCTCGCCACTTCCCTGACTCTTAGGCAAAGCCCATCTCAGCTGGCTTGTAGGTGTGCCTCCGTGCTCAGAAGCAGCCCCGTGGCAGGCAGGACAGTGCGAGATGTCTTCTGGGCACGCAGCATGCTGCTTCCCATGCCCAGGACAAACCGCGAGCAGGTGCCTGGCTTGCGCTTCTATGTGCTGAGACTTGGAGCTGGCCAGCGCGCACCTTCCCGCTGTGTGTGCTGCTGTCCGCAAACAGCCTCCAAACAAAGCAGGACACTAAGGCAAGAGAACTAAGAGCCCCAGGAGGGAATCTGCCTGCGAGGGAACCTGTGCAGCACATCCCTTGTTCCGCTCGCCACTTCCCTGACTCTTAGGCAAAGCCCATCTCAGCTGGCTTGTAGGCGTGCCTCCGTGCTCAGAAGCAGCCCCGTGGCAGGCAGGACAGTGCGGGATGTCTTCTGGGCACGCAGCATGCTGCTTCCCATGCCCGGGACAAACTGCGAGCAGGTGCCTGGCTTGCGCTTCTATGTGCCGAGAGTTGGAGCTGGCCAGCGCGCACCTTCCCGCTGTGTGTGCTGCTGTCCGCAAACAGCCTCCAAACAAAGCAGGGCGCTAAGGCAGGAGAACTAAGAGCCCCAGGAGGGAATCTGCCTGCGAGGGAAGCTGTGCAGCACATCCCTTGTTCCGCTCGCCACTTCCCTGACTCTTAGGCAAAGCCCATCTCAGCTGGCTTGTAGGCGTGCCTCCGTGCTCAGAAGCAGCCCCGTGGCAGGCAGGACAGTGCGGGATGTCTTCTGGGCACGCAGCATGCTGCTTCCCATGCCCGGGACAAACTGCGAGCAGGTGCCTGGCTTGCGCTTCTATGTGCCGAGACTTGGAGCTGGCCAGCGCGCACCTTCCCGCTGTGTGTGCTGCTGTCCGCAAACAGCCTCCAAACAAAGCAGGGCACTAAGGCAGGAGAAGTAAGCGCCCCAGGAGGGAATCTGCCTGCGAGGGAAGCTGTGCAGCACATCCCTTGTTCCTCTCGCCACTTCCCTGACTCTTAGGCAAAGCCCATCTCAGCTGGCTTGTAGGTGTGCCTCCGTGCTCAGAAGCAGCCCCGTGGCAGGCAGGACAGTGCGGGATGTCTTCTGGGCACGCAGCATGCTGCTTCCCACGCCCGGGACAAACTGCGAGCAGGTGCCTGGCTTGCGCTTCTATGTGCCGAGAGTTGGAGCTGGCCAGCGCGCACCTTCCCGCTGTGTGTGCTGCTGTCCGCAAACAGCCTCCAAACAAAGCAGGGCACTAAGGCAGGAGAACTAAGAGCCCCAGGAGGGAATCTGCCTGCAAGGGAACCTGTGCAGCACATCCCTTGTTCCGCTCGACACTTCCCTGACTCTTAGGCAAAGCCCATCTCAGCTGGCTTGTAGGCATGCCTCCGTGCTCAGAAGCAGCCCCGTGGCGGGCAGGACAGTGCGGGATGTCTTCTGGGCACGCAGCATGCTGCTTCCCATGCCCGGGACAAACTGCGAGCAGGTGCCTGGCTTGCGCTTCTATGTGCCGAGACTTGGAGCTGGCCAGCGCGCACCTTCCCGCTGTGTGTGCTGCTGTCCGCAAACAGCCTCCAAACAAAGCAGGGCACTAAGGCAAGAGAGCTAAGCGCCCCAGGAGGGAATCTGCCTGCGAGGGAAGCTGTGCAGCACATCCCTTGTTCCGCTCGCCACTTCCCTGACTCTTAGGCAAAGCCCATCTCAGCTGGCTTGTAGGTGTGCCTCCGTGCTCAGAAGCAGCCCCGTGGCAGGCAGGACAGTGCGAGATGTCTTCTGGGCATGCAGCATGCTGCTTCCCATGCCCGGGACAAACCGCGAGCAGGTGCCTGGCTTGCGCTTCTATGTGCCGAGACTTGGAGCTGGCCAGTGAGCACCTTCCCGCTGTGTGTGCTGCTGTCCGCAAACAGCCTCCAAACAAAGCAGGGCACTAAGGCAGGAGAAGTAAGCGCCCCAGGAGGGAATCTGCCTGCGAGGGAAGCTGTGCAGCACATCCCTTGTTCCTCTCGCCACTTCCCTGACTCTTAGGCAAAGCCCATCTCAGCTGGCTTGTAGGCGTGCCTCCGTGCTCAGAAGCAGCCCCGTGGCAGGCAGGACAGTGCGAGATGTCTTCTGGGCATGCAGCATGCTGCTTCCCATGCCCGGGACAAACCGCGAGCAGGTGCCTGGCTTGCGCTTCTATGTGCCGAGACTTGGAGCTGGCCAGTGAGCACCTTCCCGCTGTGTGTGCTGCTGTCCGCAAACAGCCTCCAAACAAAGCAGGGCACTAAGGCAGGAGAAGTAAGCGCCCCAGGAGGGAATCTGCCTGCGAGGGAAGCTGTGCAGCACATCCCTTGTTCCTCTCGCCACTTCCCTGACTCTTAGGCAAAGCCCATCTCAGCTGGCTTGTAGGCGTGCCTGCGTGCTCAGAAGCAGCCCCGTGGCAGGCAGGACAGTGCGGGATGTCTTCTGGGCACGCAGCATGCTGCTTCCCATGCCCGGGACAAACTGCGAGCAGGTGCCTGGCTTGCGCTTCTATGTGCCGAGACTTGGAGCTGGCCAGCGCGCACCTTCCCGCTGTGTGTGCTGCTGTCCGCAAACAGCCTCCAAACAAAGCAGGGCACTAAGGCAGGAGAAGTAAGCGCCCCAGGAGGGAATCTGCCTAAGAGGGAACCTGTGCAGCACATCCCTTGTTCCGCTCGACACTTCCCTGACTCTTAGGCAAAGCCCATCTCAGCTGGCTTGTAGGTGTGCCTCCGTGCTCAGAAGCAGCCCCGTGGCAGGCAGGACAGTGCGGGATGTCTTCTGGGCACGCAGCATGCTGCTTCCCACGCCCGGGACAAACTGCGAGCAGGTGCCTGGCTTGCGCTTCTATGTGCCGAGAGTTGGAGCTGGCCAGCGCGCACCTTCCCGCTGTGTGTGCTGCTGTCCGCAAACAGCCTCCAAACAAAGCAGGGCACTAAGGCAGGAGAACTAAGAGCCCCAGGAGGGAATCTGCCTGCAAGGGAACCTGTGCAGCACATCCCTTGTTCCGCTCGACACTTCCCTGACTCTTAGGCAAAGCCCATCTCAGCTGGCTTGTAGGCATGCCTCCGTGCTCAGAAGCAGCCCCGTGGCGGGCAGGACAGTGCGGGATGTCTTCTGGGCACGCAGCATGCTGCTTCCCATGCCCGGGACAAACTGCGAGCAGGTGCCTGGCTTGCGCTTCTATGTGCCGAGACTTGGAGCTGGCCAGCGCGCACCTTCCCGCTGTGTGTGCTGCTGTCCGCAAACAGCCTCCAAACAAAGCAGGGCACTAAGGCAGGAGAAGTAAGCGCCCCAGGAGGGAATCTGCCTGCGAGGGAAGCTGTGCAGCACATCCCTTGTTCCGCTCGCCACTTCCCTGACTCTTAGGCAAAGCCCATCTCAGCTGGCTTGTAGGTGTGCCTCCGTGCTCAGAAGCAGCCCCGTGGCAGGCAGGACAGTGCGAGATGTCTTCTGGGCACGCAGCATGCTGCTTCCCATGCCCGGGACAAACCGCGAGCAGGTGCCTGGCTTGCGCTTCTATGTGCCGAGACTTGGAGCTGGCCAGCGCGCACCTTCCCGCTGTGTGTGCTGCTGTCCGCAAACAGCCTCCAAACAAAGCAGGACACTAAGGCAAGAGAACTAAGAGCCCCAGGAGGGAATCTGCCTGCGAGGGAACCTGTGCAGCACATCCCTTGTTCCGCTCGCCACTTCCCTGACTCTTAGGCAAAGCCCATCTCAGCTGGCTTGTAGGCGTGCCTCCGTGCTCAGAAGCAGCCCCGTGGCAGGCAGGACAGTGCGGGATGTCTTCTGGGCACGCAGCATGCTGCTTCCCATGCCCGGGACAAACTGCGAGCAGGTGCCTGGCTTGCGCTTCTATGTGCCGAGACTTGGAGCTGGCCAGTGAGCACCTTCCCGCTGTGTGTGCTGCTGTCCGCAAACAGCCTCCAAACAAAGCAGGGCACTAAGGCAGGAGAAGTAAGCGCCCCAGGAGGGAATCTGCCTGCGAGGGAAGCTGTGCAGCACATCCCTTGTTCCTCTCGCCACTTCCCTGACTCTTAGGCAAAGCCCATCTCAGCTGGCTTGTAGGCGTGCCTGCGTGCTCAGAAGCAGCCCCGTGGCAGGCAGGACAGTGCGGGATGTCTTCTGGGCACGCAGCATGCTGCTTCCCATGCCCGGGACAAACCGCGAGCAGGTGCCTCGCTTGCGCTTCTATGTGCCGAGACTTGGAGCTGGCCAGCGCGCACCTTCCCGCTGTGTGTGCTGCTGTCCGCAAACAGCCTCCAAACAAAGCAGGGCACTAAGGCAAGAGAGCTAAGCGCCCCAGGAGGGAATCTGCCTGCGAGGGAAGCTGTGCAGCACATCCCTTGTTCCGCTCAACACTTCCCTGACTCTTAGGCAAAGCCCATCTCAGCTGGCTTGTAGGCGTGTCTCCGTGCTCAGAAGCAGCCCCGTGGCAGGCAGGACAGTGCGAGATGTCTTCTGGGCACGCAGCATGCTACTTCCCACGCCCGGGACAAACTGCGAGCAGGTGCCTCGCTTGCGCTTCTATGTGCCGAGACTTGGAGCTGGCCAGCGCGCACCTTCCCGCTGTGTGTGCTGCTGTCCGCAAACAGCCTCCAAACAAAGCAGGGCACTAAGGCAAGAGAAGTAAGCACCCCAGGAGGGAATCTGCCTGCGAGGGAAGCTGTGCAGCACATCCCTTGTTCCGCTCGCCACTTCCCTGACTCTTAGGCAAAGCCCATCTCAGCTGGCTTGTAGGCATGCCTCCGTGCTCAGAAGCAGCCCCGTGGCAGGCAGGACAGTGCGGGATGTCTTCTGGGCACGCAGCATGCTGCTTCCCATGCCCGGGAAAAACTCCGAGCAGGTGCCTGGCTTGCGCTTCTATGTGCCGAGACTTGGAGCTGGCCAGCGCGCACCTTCCCGCTGTGTGTGCTGCTGTCCGCAAACAGCCTCCAAACAAAGCAGGGCGCTAAGGAAGGAGAACTAAGAGCCCCAGGAGGGAATCTGCCTGCGAGGGAAGCTGTGCAGCACATCCCTTGTTCCGCTCGCCACTTCCCTGACTCTTAGGCAAAGCCCATCTCAGCTGGCTTGTAGGTGTGCCTCCGTGCTCAGAAGCAGCCCCGTGGCAGGCAGGACAGTGCGGGATGTCTTCTGGGCACGCAGCATGCTGCTTCCCATGCCCGGGACAAACCGCGAGCAGGTGCCTGGCTTGCGCTTCTATGTGCCGAGACTTGGAGCTGGCCAGCGCGCACCTTCCCGCTGTGTGTGCTGCTGTCCGCAAACAGCCTCCAAACAAAGCAGGGCACTAAGGCAGGAGAAGTAAGTGCCCCAGGAGGGAATCTGCCTGCGAGGGAAGCTGTGCAGCACATCCCTTGTTCCGCTCGCCACTTCCCTGACTCTTAGGCAAAGCCCATCGCAGCTGGCTTGTAGGCGTGCCTCCGTGCTCAGAAGCAGCCCCGTGGCAGGCAGGACAGTGCGGGATGTCTTCTGGGCACGCAGCATGCTACTTCCCATGCCCGGGACAAACTGTGAGCAGGTGCCTGGCTTGCGCTTCAATCTGCCGAGACTTGGAGCTGGCCAGCGCGCACCTTCCCGCTGTGTGTGCTGCTGTCCGCAAACAGCCTCCAAACAAAGCAGGGCACTAAGGCAGGAGAAGTAAGCGCCCCAGGAGGGAATCTGCCTGCGAGGGAAGCTGTGCAGCACATCCCTTGTTCCGCTCGCCACTTCCCTGACTCTTAGGCAAAGCCCATCTCAGCTGGCTTGTAGGCGTGCCTCCGTGCTCAGAAGCAGCCCCGTGGCAGGCAGGACAGTGCGAGATGTCTTCTGGGCACACAGCATGCTGCTTCCCACGCCCGGGACAAACCGCGAGCAGGTGCCTGGCTTGCGCTTCTATGTGCCGAGAGTTGGAGCTGGCCAGCGCGCACCTTCCCGCTGTGTGTGCTGCTGTCCGCAAACAGCCTCCAAACAAAGCAGGGCACTAAGGCAGGAGAACTAAGAGCCCCAGGAGGGAATCTGCCTGCAAGGGAACCTGTGCAGCACATCCCTTGTTCCGCTCGACACTTCCCTGACTCTTAGGCAAAGCCCATCTCAGCTGGCTTGTAGGCATGCCTCCGTGCTCAGAAGCAGCCCCGTGGCAGGCAGGACAGTGCGAGATGTCTTCTGGGCACGCAGCATGCTGCTTCCCATGCCCGGGACAAACTGCGAGCAGGTGCCTGGCTTGCGCTTCTATGTGCTGAGACTTGGAGCTGGCCAGCGCGCACCTTCCCGCTGTGTGTGCTGCTGTCCGCAAACAGCCTCCAAACAAAGCAGGGCACTAAGGCAGGAGAACTAAGAGCCCCAGGAGGGAATCTGCCTGCAAGGGAACCTGTGCAGCACATCCCTTGTTCCGCTCGACACTTCCCTGACTCTTAGGCAAAGCCCATCTCAGCTGGCTTGTAGGCGTGCCTCCGTGCTCAGAAGCAGCCCCGTGGCAGGCAGGACAGTGCGGGATGTCTTCTGGGCACGCAGCATGCTGCTTCCCATGCCCGGGACAAACCGCGAGCAGGTGCCTGGCTTGCGCTTCTATGTGCCGAGACTTGGAGCTGGCCAGCGCGCACCTTCCCGCTGTGTGTGCTGCTGTCCGCAAACAGCCTCCAAACAAAGCAGGGCACTAAGGCAGGAGAAGTAAGCACCCCAGGAGGGAATCTGCCTGCGAGGGAAGCTGTGCAGCACATCCCTTGTTCCGCTCGCCACTTCCCTGACTCTTAGGCAAAGCCCATCTCAGCTGGCTTGTAGGCGTGCCTCCGTGCTCAGAAGCAGCCCCGTGGCAGGCAGGACAGTGCGGGATGTCTTCTGGGCACGCAGCATGCTGCTTCCCATGCCCGGGACAAACCGCGAGCAGGTGCCTGGCTTGCGCTTCTATGTGCCGAGACTTGGAGCTGGCCAGCGCGCACCTTCCCGCTGTGTGTGCTGCTGTCCGCAAACAGCCTCCAAACAAAGCAGGGCACTAAGGCAGGAGAACTAAGAGCCCCAGGAGGGAATCTGCCTGCAAGGGAACCTGTGCAGCACATCCCTTGTTCCGCTCGACACTTCCCTGACTCTTAGGCAAAGCCCATCTCAGCTGGCTTGTAGGCGTGCCTCCGTGCTCAGAAGCAGCCCCGTGGCGGGCAGGACAGTGCGGGATGTCTTCTGGGCACGCAGCATGCTGCTTCCCATGCCCGGGACAAACTGCGAGCAGGTGCCTGGCTTGCGCTTCTATGTGCCGAGACTTGGAGCTGGCCAGCGCGCACCTTCCCGCTGTGTGTGCTGCTGTCCGCAAACAGCCTCCAAACAAAGCAGGGCGCTAAGGAAGGAGAACTAAGAGCCCCAGGAGGGAATCTGCCTGCGAGGGAAGCTGTGCAGCACATCCCTTGTTCCGCTCGCCACTTCCCTGACTCTTAGGCAAAGCCCATCTCAGCTGGCTTGTAGGCGTGCCTCCGTGCTCAGAAGCAGCCCCGTGGCAGGCAGGACAGTGCGAGATGTCTTCTGGGCACGCAGCATGCTGCTTCCCATGCCCGGGACAAACTGCGAGCAGGTGCCTGGCTTGCGCTTCTATGTGCCGAGACTTGGAGCTGGCCAGCGCGCACCTTCCCGCTGTGTGTGCTGCTGTCCGCAAACAGCCTCCAAACAAAGCAGGGCACTAAGGCAGGAGAAGTAAGCGCCCCAGGAGGGAATCTGCCTGCGAGGGAAGCTGTGCAGCACATCCCTTGTTCCGCTCGCCACTTCCCTGACTCTTAGGCAAAGCCCATCTCAGCTGGCTTGTAGGCGTGCCTCCGTGCTCAGAAGCAGCCCCGTGGCGGGCAGGACAGTGCGAGATGTCTTCTGGGCATGCAGCATGCTGCTTCCCATGCCCGGGACAAATTGCGAGCAGGTGCCTCGCTTGCGCTTCTATGTGCCGAGACTTGGAGCTGGCCAGCGCGCACCTTCCCGCTGTGTGTGCTGCTGTCCGCAAACAGCCTCCAAACAAAGCAGGGCACTAAGGCAGGAGAAGTAAGCGCCCCAGGAGGGAATCTGCCTGCGAGGGAAGCTGTGCAGCACATCCCTTGTTCCTCTCGCCACTTCCCTGACTCTTAGGCAAAGCCCATCTCAGCTGGCTTGTAGGCGTGCCTCCGTGCTCAGAAGCAGCCCCGTGGCAGGCAGGACAGTGCGGGATGTCTTCTGGGCACGCAGCATGCTGCTTCCCATGCCCGGGACAAACCGCGAGCAGGTGCCTGGCTTGCGCTTCTATGTGCCGAGACTTGGAGCTGGCCAGCGCGCACCTTCCCGCTGTGTGTGCTGCTGTCCGCAAACAGCCTCCAAACAAAGCAGGGCACTAAGGCAAGAGAAGTAAGCGCCCCAGGAGGGAATCTGCCTGCGAGGGAAGCTGTGCAGCACATCCCTTGTTCCGCTCGCCACTTCCCTGACTCTTAGGCAAAGCCCATCTCAGCTGGCTTGTAGGCATGCCTCCGTGCTCAGAAGCAGCCCCGTGGCAGGCAGGACAGTGCGGGATGTCTTCTGGGCACGCAGCATGCTGCTTCCCATGCCCGGGACAAACCGCGAGCAGGTGCCTGGCTTGCGCTTCTATGTGCCGAGACTTGGAGCTGGCCAGCGCGCACCTTCCCGCTGTGTGTGCTGCTGTCCGCAAACAGCCTCCAAACAAAGCAGGGCACTAAGGCAGGAGAACTAAGAGCCCCAGGAGGGAATCTGCCTGCAAGGGAACCTGTGCAGCACATCCCTTGTTCCGCTCGACACTTCCCTGACTCTTAGGCAAAGCCCATCTCAGCTGGCTTGTAGGCATGCCTCCGTGCTCAGAAGCAGCCCCGTGGCGGGCAGGACAGTGCGGGATGTCTTCTGGGCACGCAGCATGCTGCTTCCCATGCCCGGGACAAACTGCGAGCAGGTGCCTGGCTTGCGCTTCTATGTGCCGAGACTTGGAGCTGGCCAGCGCGCACCTTCCCGCTGTGTGTGCTGCTGTCCGCAAACAGCCTCCAAACAAAGCAGGGCGCTAAGGAAGGAGAAGTAAGCGCCCCAGGAGGGAATCTGCCTGCGAGGGAAGCTGTGCAGCACATCCCTTGTTCCGCTCGCCACTTCCCTGACTCTTAGGCAAAGCCCATCTCAGCTGGCTTGTAGGCGTGCCTCCGTGCTCAGAAGCAGCCCCGTGGCAGGCAGGACAGTGCGAGATGTCTTCTGGGCACGCAGCATGCTGCTTCCCATGCCCGGGACAAACCGCGAGCAGGTGCCTGGCTTGCGCTTCTATGTGCCGAGACTTGGAGCTGGCCAGCGCGCACCTTCCCGCTGTGTGTGCTGCTGTCCGCAAACAGCCTCCAAACAAAGCAGGACACTAAGGCAAGAGAACTAAGAGCCCCAGGAGGGAATCTGCCTGCGAGGGAACCTGTGCAGCACATCCCTTGTTCCGCTCGCCACTTCCCTGACTCTTAGGCAAAGCCCATCTCAGCTGGCTTGTAGGCGTGCCTCCGTGCTCAGAAGCAGCCCCGTGGCAGGCAGGACAGTGCGGGATGTCTTCTGGGCACGCAGCATGCTGCTTCCCATGCCCGGGACAAACTGCGAGCAGGTGCCTGGCTTGCGCTTCTATGTGCCGAGACTTGGAGCTGGCCAGTGAGCACCTTCCCGCTGTGTGTGCTGCTGTCCGCAAACAGCCTCCAAACAAAGCAGGGCACTAAGGCAGGAGAAGTAAGCGCCCCAGGAGGGAATCTGCCTGCGAGGGAAGCTGTGCAGCACATCCCTTGTTCCTCTCGCCACTTCCCTGACTCTTAGGCAAAGCCCATCTCAGCTGGCTTGTAGGCGTGCCTGCGTGCTCAGAAGCAGCCCCGTGGCAGGCAGGACAGTGCGGGATGTCTTCTGGGCACGCAGCATGCTGCTTCCCATGCCCGGGACAAACCGCGAGCAGGTGCCTCGCTTGCGCTTCTATGTGCCGAGACTTGGAGCTGGCCAGCGCGCACCTTCCCGCTGTGTGTGCTGCTGTCCGCAAACAGCCTCCAAACAAAGCAGGGCACTAAGGCAAGAGAGCTAAGCGCCCCAGGAGGGAATCTGCCTGCGAGGGAAGCTGTGCAGCACATCCCTTGTTCCGCTCAACACTTCCCTGACTCTTAGGCAAAGCCCATCTCAGCTGGCTTGTAGGCGTGCCTCCGTGCTCAGAAGCAGCCCCGTGGCAGGCAGGACAGTGCGAGATGTCTTCTGGGCACGCAGCATGCTACTTCCCACGCCCGGGACAAACTGCGAGCAGGTGCCTCGCTTGCGCTTCTATGTGCCGAGACTTGGAGCTGGCCAGCGCGCACCTTCCCGCTGTGTGTGCTGCTGTCCGCAAACAGCCTCCAAACAAAGCAGGGCACTAAGGCAAGAGAAGTAAGCACCCCAGGAGGGAATCTGCCTGCGAGGGAAGCTGTGCAGCACATCCCTTGTTCCGCTCGCCACTTCCCTGACTCTTAGGCAAAGCCCATCTCAGCTGGCTTGTAGGCATGCCTCCGTGCTCAGAAGCAGCCCCGTGGCAGGCAGGACAGTGCGGGATGTCTTCTGGGCACGCAGCATGCTGCTTCCCATGCCCGGGAAAAACTCCGAGCAGGTGCCTGGCTTGCGCTTCTATGTGCCGAGACTTGGAGCTGGCCAGCGCGCACCTTCCCGCTGTGTGTGCTGCTGTCCGCAAACAGCCTCCAAACAAAGCAGGGCGCTAAGGAAGGAGAACTAAGAGCCCCAGGAGGGAATCTGCCTGCGAGGGAAGCTGTGCAGCACATCCCTTGTTCCGCTCGCCACTTCCCTGACTCTTAGGCAAAGCCCATCTCAGCTGGCTTGTAGGTGTGCCTCCGTGCTCAGAAGCAGCCCCGTGGCAGGCAGGACAGTGCGGGATGTCTTCTGGGCACGCAGCATGCTGCTTCCCATGCCCGGGACAAACCGCGAGCAGGTGCCTGGCTTGCGCTTCTATGTGCCGAGACTTGGAGCTGGCCAGCGCGCACCTTCCCGCTGTGTGTGCTGCTGTCCGCAAACAGCCTCCAAACAAAGCAGGGCACTAAGGCAGGAGAAGTAAGTGCCCCAGGAGGGAATCTGCCTGCGAGGGAAGCTGTGCAGCACATCCCTTGTTCCGCTCGCCACTTCCCTGACTCTTAGGCAAAGCCCATCGCAGCTGGCTTGTAGGCGTGCCTCCGTGCTCAGAAGCAGCCCCGTGGCAGGCAGGACAGTGCGGGATGTCTTCTGGGCACGCAGCATGCTACTTCCCATGCCCGGGACAAACTGTGAGCAGGTGCCTGGCTTGCGCTTCAATCTGCCGAGACTTGGAGCTGGCCAGCGCGCACCTTCCCGCTGTGTGTGCTGCTGTCCGCAAACAGCCTCCAAACAAAGCAGGGCACTAAGGCAGGAGAAGTAAGCGCCCCAGGAGGGAATCTGCCTGCGAGGGAAGCTGTGCAGCACATCCCTTGTTCCGCTCGCCACTTCCCTGACTCTTAGGCAAAGCCCATCTCAGCTGGCTTGTAGGCGTGCCTCCGTGCTCAGAAGCAGCCCCGTGGCAGGCAGGACAGTGCGAGATGTCTTCTGGGCACACAGCATGCTGCTTCCCACGCCCGGGACAAACCGCGAGCAGGTGCCTGGCTTGCGCTTCTATGTGCCGAGAGTTGGAGCTGGCCAGCGCGCACCTTCCCGCTGTGTGTGCTGCTGTCCGCAAACAGCCTCCAAACAAAGCAGGGCACTAAGGCAGGAGAACTAAGAGCCCCAGGAGGGAATCTGCCTGCAAGGGAACCTGTGCAGCACATCCCTTGTTCCGCTCGACACTTCCCTGACTCTTAGGCAAAGCCCATCTCAGCTGGCTTGTAGGCATGCCTCCGTGCTCAGAAGCAGCCCCGTGGCAGGCAGGACAGTGCGAGATGTCTTCTGGGCACGCAGCATGCTGCTTCCCATGCCCGGGACAAACTGCGAGCAGGTGCCTGGCTTGCGCTTCTATGTGCTGAGACTTGGAGCTGGCCAGCGCGCACCTTCCCGCTGTGTGTGCTGCTGTCCGCAAACAGCCTCCAAACAAAGCAGGGCACTAAGGCAGGAGAACTAAGAGCCCCAGGAGGGAATCTGCCTGCAAGGGAACCTGTGCAGCACATCCCTTGTTCCGCTCGACACTTCCCTGACTCTTAGGCAAAGCCCATCTCAGCTGGCTTGTAGGCGTGCCTCCGTGCTCAGAAGCAGCCCCGTGGCAGGCAGGACAGTGCGGGATGTCTTCTGGGCACGCAGCATGCTGCTTCCCATGCCCGGGACAAACCGCGAGCAGGTGCCTGGCTTGCGCTTCTATGTGCCGAGACTTGGAGCTGGCCAGCGCGCACCTTCCCGCTGTGTGTGCTGCTGTCCGCAAACAGCCTCCAAACAAAGCAGGGCACTAAGGCAGGAGAAGTAAGCACCCCAGGAGGGAATCTGCCTGCGAGGGAAGCTGTGCAGCACATCCCTTGTTCCGCTCGCCACTTCCCTGACTCTTAGGCAAAGCCCATCTCAGCTGGCTTGTAGGCGTGCCTCCGTGCTCAGAAGCAGCCCCGTGGCAGGCAGGACAGTGCGGGATGTCTTCTGGGCACGCAGCATGCTGCTTCCCATGCCCGGGACAAACCGCGAGCAGGTGCCTGGCTTGCGCTTCTATGTGCCGAGACTTGGAGCTGGCCAGCGCGCACCTTCCCGCTGTGTGTGCTGCTGTCCGCAAACAGCCTCCAAACAAAGCAGGGCACTAAGGCAGGAGAACTAAGAGCCCCAGGAGGGAATCTGCCTGCAAGGGAACCTGTGCAGCACATCCCTTGTTCCGCTCGACACTTCCCTGACTCTTAGGCAAAGCCCATCTCAGCTGGCTTGTAGGCATGCCTCCGTGCTCAGAAGCAGCCCCGTGGCGGGCAGGACAGTGCGGGATGTCTTCTGGGCACGCAGCATGCTGCTTCCCATGCCCGGGACAAACCGCGAGCAGGTGCCTGGCTTGCGCTTCTATGTGCCGAGACTTGGAGCTGGCCAGCGCGCACCTTCCCGCTGTGTGTGCTGCTGTCCGCAAACAGCCTCCAAACAAAGCAGGGCGCTAAGGAAGGAGAACTAAGAGCCCCAGGAGGGAATCTGCCTGCGAGGGAAGCTGTGCAGCACATCCCTTGTTCCGCTCGCCACTTCCCTGACTCTTAGGCAAAGCCCATCTCAGCTGGCTTGTAGGCGTGCCTCCGTGCTCAGAAGCAGCCCCGTGGCAGGCAGGACAGTGCGAGATGTCTTCTGGGCACGCAGCATGCTGCTTCCCATGCCCGGGACAAACTGCGAGCAGGTGCCTGGCTTGCGCTTCTATGTGCCGAGACTTGGAGCTGGCCAGCGCGCACCTTCCCGCTGTGTGTGCTGCTGTCCGCAAACAGCCTCCAAACAAAGCAGGGCACTAAGGCAGGAGAAGTAAGCGCCCCAGGAGGGAATCTGCCTGCGAGGGAAGCTGTGCAGCACATCCCTTGTTCCGCTCGCCACTTCCCTGACTCTTAGGCAAAGCCCATCTCAGCTGGCTTGTAGGCGTGCCTCCGTGCTCAGAAGCAGCCCCGTGGCGGGCAGGACAGTGCGAGATGTCTTCTGGGCATGCAGCATGCTGCTTCCCATGCCCGGGACAAATTGCGAGCAGGTGCCTCGCTTGCGCTTCTATGTGCCGAGACTTGGAGCTGGCCAGCGCGCACCTTCCCGCTGTGTGTGCTGCTGTCCGCAAACAGCCTCCAAACAAAGCAGGGCACTAAGGCAGGAGAAGTAAGCGCCCCAGGAGGGAATCTGCCTGCGAGGGAAGCTGTGCAGCACATCCCTTGTTCCTCTCGCCACTTCCCTGACTCTTAGGCAAAGCCCATCTCAGCTGGCTTGTAGGCGTGCCTCCGTGCTCAGAAGCAGCCCCGTGGCAGGCAGGACAGTGCGGGATGTCTTCTGGGCACGCAGCATGCTGCTTCCCATGCCCGGGACAAACTCCGAGCAGGTGCCTGGCTTGCGCTTCTATGTGCCGAGACTTGGAGCTGGCCAGCGCGCACCTTCCCGCTGTGTGTGCTGCTGTCCGCAAACAGCCTCCAAACAAAGCAGGGCACTAAGGCAGGAGAAGTAAGCGCCCCAGGAGGGAATCTGCCTGCGAGGGAAGCTGTGCAGCACATCCCTTGTTCCGCTCAACACTTCCCTGACTCTTAGGCAAAGCCCATCTCAGCTGGCTTGTAGGCGTGCCTGCGTGCTCAGAAGCAGCCCCGTGGCAGGCAGGACAGTGCGGGATGTCTTCTGGGCACGCAGCATGCTGCTTCCCATGCCCGGGACAAACCGCGAGCAGGTGCCTCGCTTGCGCTTCTATGTGCCGAGACTTGGAGCTGGCCAGCGCGCACCTTCCCGCTGTGTGTGCTGCTGTCCGCAAACAGCCTCCAAACAAAGCAGGGCACTAAGGCAAGAGAGCTAAGCGCCCCAGGAGGGAATCTGCCTGCGAGGGAAGCTGTGCAGCACATCCCTTGTTCCGCTCAACACTTCCCTGACTCTTAGGCAAAGCCCATCTCAGCTGGCTTGTAGGCGTGCCTCCGTGCTCAGAAGCAGCCCCGTGGCAGGCAGGACAGTGCGAGATGTCTTCTGGGCACGCAGCATGCTACTTCCCACGCCCGGGACAAACTGCGAGCAGGTGCCTCGCTTGCGCTTCTATGTGCCGAGACTTGGAGCTGGCCAGCGCGCACCTTCCCGCTGTGTGTGCTGCTGTCCGCAAACAGCCTCCAAACAAAGCAGGGCACTAAGGCAAGAGAAGTAAGCACCCCAGGAGGGAATCTGCCTGCGAGGGAAGCTGTGCAGCACATCCCTTGTTCCGCTCGCCACTTCCCTGACTCTTAGGCAAAGCCCATCTCAGCTGGCTTGTAGGCATGCCTCCGTGCTCAGAAGCAGCCCCGTGGCAGGCAGGACAGTGCGGGATGTCTTCTGGGCACGCAGCATGCTGCTTCCCATGCCCGGGAAAAACTCCGAGCAGGTGCCTGGCTTGCGCTTCTATGTGCCGAGACTTGGAGCTGGCCAGCGCGCACCTTCCCGCTGTGTGTGCTGCTGTCCGCAAACAGCCTCCAAACAAAGCAGGGCGCTAAGGAAGGAGAACTAAGAGCCCCAGGAGGGAATCTGCCTGCGAGGGAAGCTGTGCAGCACATCCCTTGTTCCGCTCGCCACTTCCCTGACTCTTAGGCAAAGCCCATCTCAGCTGGCTTGTAGGTGTGCCTCCGTGCTCAGAAGCAGCCCCGTGGCAGGCAGGACAGTGCGGGATGTCTTCTGGGCACGCAGCATGCTGCTTCCCATGCCCGGGACAAACCGCGAGCAGGTGCCTGGCTTGCGCTTCTATGTGCCGAGACTTGGAGCTGGCCAGCGCGCACCTTCCCGCTGTGTGTGCTGCTGTCCGCAAACAGCCTCCAAACAAAGCAGGGCACTAAGGCAGGAGAAGTAAGTGCCCCAGGAGGGAATCTGCCTGCGAGGGAAGCTGTGCAGCACATCCCTTGTTCCGCTCGCCACTTCCCTGACTCTTAGGCAAAGCCCATCGCAGCTGGCTTGTAGGCGTGCCTCCGTGCTCAGAAGCAGCCCCGTGGCAGGCAGGACAGTGCGGGATGTCTTCTGGGCACGCAGCATGCTACTTCCCATGCCCGGGACAAACTGTGAGCAGGTGCCTGGCTTGCGCTTCAATCTGCCGAGACTTGGAGCTGGCCAGCGCGCACCTTCCCGCTGTGTGTGCTGCTGTCCGCAAACAGCCTCCAAACAAAGCAGGGCACTAAGGCAGGAGAAGTAAGCGCCCCAGGAGGGAATCTGCCTGCGAGGGAAGCTGTGCAGCACATCCCTTGTTCCGCTCGCCACTTCCCTGACTCTTAGGCAAAGCCCATCTCAGCTGGCTTGTAGGCGTGCCTCCGTGCTCAGAAGCAGCCCCGTGGCAGGCAGGACAGTGCGAGATGTCTTCTGGGCACACAGCATGCTGCTTCCCACGCCCGGGACAAACCGCGAGCAGGTGCCTGGCTTGCGCTTCTATGTGCCGAGAGTTGGAGCTGGCCAGCGCGCACCTTCCCGCTGTGTGTGCTGCTGTCCGCAAACAGCCTCCAAACAAAGCAGGGCACTAAGGCAGGAGAACTAAGAGCCCCAGGAGGGAATCTGCCTGCAAGGGAACCTGTGCAGCACATCCCTTGTTCCGCTCGACACTTCCCTGACTCTTAGGCAAAGCCCATCTCAGCTGGCTTGTAGGCATGCCTCCGTGCTCAGAAGCAGCCCCGTGGCAGGCAGGACAGTGCGAGATGTCTTCTGGGCACGCAGCATGCTGCTTCCCATGCCCGGGACAAACTGCGAGCAGGTGCCTGGCTTGCGCTTCTATGTGCTGAGACTTGGAGCTGGCCAGCGCGCACCTTCCCGCTGTGTGTGCTGCTGTCCGCAAACAGCCTCCAAACAAAGCAGGGCACTAAGGCAGGAGAACTAAGAGCCCCAGGAGGGAATCTGCCTGCAAGGGAACCTGTGCAGCACATCCCTTGTTCCGCTCGACACTTCCCTGACTCTTAGGCAAAGCCCATCTCAGCTGGCTTGTAGGCGTGCCTCCGTGCTCAGAAGCAGCCCCGTGGCAGGCAGGACAGTGCGGGATGTCTTCTGGGCACGCAGCATGCTGCTTCCCATGCCCGGGACAAACCGCGAGCAGGTGCCTGGCTTGCGCTTCTATGTGCCGAGACTTGGAGCTGGCCAGCGCGCACCTTCCCGCTGTGTGTGCTGCTGTCCGCAAACAGCCTCCAAACAAAGCAGGGCACTAAGGCAGGAGAAGTAAGCACCCCAGGAGGGAATCTGCCTGCGAGGGAAGCTGTGCAGCACATCCCTTGTTCCGCTCGCCACTTCCCTGACTCTTAGGCAAAGCCCATCTCAGCTGGCTTGTAGGCGTGCCTCCGTGCTCAGAAGCAGCCCCGTGGCAGGCAGGACAGTGCGGGATGTCTTCTGGGCACGCAGCATGCTGCTTCCCATGCCCGGGACAAACCGCGAGCAGGTGCCTGGCTTGCGCTTCTATGTGCCGAGACTTGGAGCTGGCCAGCGCGCACCTTCCCGCTGTGTGTGCTGCTGTCCGCAAACAGCCTCCAAACAAAGCAGGGCACTAAGGCAGGAGAACTAAGAGCCCCAGGAGGGAATCTGCCTGCAAGGGAACCTGTGCAGCACATCCCTTGTTCCGCTCGACACTTCCCTGACTCTTAGGCAAAGCCCATCTCAGCTGGCTTGTAGGCATGCCTCCGTGCTCAGAAGCAGCCCCGTGGCGGGCAGGACAGTGCGGGATGTCTTCTGGGCACGCAGCATGCTGCTTCCCATGCCCGGGACAAACCGCGAGCAGGTGCCTGGCTTGCGCTTCTATGTGCCGAGACTTGGAGCTGGCCAGCGCGCACCTTCCCGCTGTGTGTGCTGCTGTCCGCAAACAGCCTCCAAACAAAGCAGGGCGCTAAGGAAGGAGAACTAAGAGCCCCAGGAGGGAATCTGCCTGCGAGGGAAGCTGTGCAGCACATCCCTTGTTCCGCTCGCCACTTCCCTGACTCTTAGGCAAAGCCCATCTCAGCTGGCTTGTAGGCGTGCCTCCGTGCTCAGAAGCAGCCCCGTGGCGGGCAGGACAGTGCGAGATGTCTTCTGGGCACGCAGCATGCTGCTTCCCATGCCCGGGACAAACTGCGAGCAGGTGCCTGGCTTGCGCTTCTATGTGCCGAGACTTGGAGCTGGCCAGCGCGCACCTTCCCGCTGTGTGTGCTGCTGTCCGCAAACAGCCTCCAAACAAAGCAGGGCACTAAGGCAGGAGAAGTAAGCGCCCCAGGAGGGAATCTGCCTGCGAGGGAAGCTGTGCAGCACATCCCTTGTTCCGCTCGCCACTTCCCTGACTCTTAGGCAAAGCCCATCTCAGCTGGCTTGTAGGCGTGCCTCCGTGCTCAGAAGCAGCCCCGTGGCGGGCAGGACAGTGCGAGATGTCTTCTGGGCATGCAGCATGCTGCTTCCCATGCCCGGGACAAATTGCGAGCAGGTGCCTCGCTTGCGCTTCTATGTGCCGAGACTTGGAGCTGGCCAGCGCGCACCTTCCCGCTGTGTGTGCTGCTGTCCGCAAACAGCCTCCAAACAAAGCAGGGCACTAAGGCAGGAGAAGTAAGCGCCCCAGGAGGGAATCTGCCTGCGAGGGAAGCTGTGCAGCACATCCCTTGTTCCTCTCGCCACTTCCCTGACTCTTAGGCAAAGCCCATCTCAGCTGGCTTGTAGGCGTGCCTCCGTGCTCAGAAGCAGCCCCGTGGCAGGCAGGACAGTGCGGGATGTCTTCTGGGCACGCAGCATGCTGCTTCCCATGCCCGGGACAAACTCCGAGCAGGTGCCTGGCTTGCGCTTCTATGTGCCGAGACTTGGAGCTGGCCAGCGCGCACCTTCCCGCTGTGTGTGCTGCTGTCCGCAAACAGCCTCCAAACAAAGCAGGGCACTAAGGCAGGAGAAGTAAGCGCCCCAGGAGGGAATCTGCCTGCGAGGGAAGCTGTGCAGCACATCCCTTGTTCCGCTCAACACTTCCCTGACTCTTAGGCAAAGCCCATCTCAGCTGGCTTGTAGGTGTGCCTCCGTGCTCAGAAGCAGCCCCGTGGCAGGCAGGACAGTGCGAGATGTCTTCTGGGCATGCAGCATGCTGCTTCCCATGCCCGGGACAAACCGCGAGCAGGTGCCTGGCTTGCGCTTCTATGTGCCGAGACTTGGAGCTGGCCAGCGCGCACCTTCCCGCTGTGTGTGCTGCTGTCCGCAAACAGCCTCCAAACAAAGCAGGGCACTAAGGCAAGAGAAGTAAGCGCCCCAGGAGGGAATCTGCCTGCGAGGGAAGCTGTGCAGCACATCCCTTGTTCCGCTCGCCACTTCCCTGACTCTTAGGCAAAGCCCATCTCAGCTGGCTTGTAGGCATGCCTCCGTGCTCAGAAGCAGCCCCGTGGCAGGCAGGACAGTGCGGGATGTCTTCTGGGCACGCAGCATGCTGCTTCCCATGCCCGGGACAAACCGCGAGCAGGTGCCTGGCTTGCGCTTCTATGTGCCGAGACTTGGAGCTGGCCAGCGCGCACCTTCCCGCTGTGTGTGCTGCTGTCCGCAAACAGCCTCCAAACAAAGCAGGGCACTAAGGCAGGAGAACTAAGAGCCCCAGGAGGGAATCTGCCTGCAAGGGAACCTGTGCAGCACATCCCTTGTTCCGCTCGACACTTCCCTGACTCTTAGGCAAAGCCCATCTCAGCTGGCTTGTAGGCATGCCTCCGTGCTCAGAAGCAGCCCCGTGGCGGGCAGGACAGTGCGGGATGTCTTCTGGGCACGCAGCATGCTGCTTCCCATGCCCGGGACAAACTGCGAGCAGGTGCCTGGCTTGCGCTTCTATGTGCCGAGACTTGGAGCTGGCCAGCGCGCACCTTCCCGCTGTGTGTGCTGCTGTCCGCAAACAGCCTCCAAACAAAGCAGGGCGCTAAGGAAGGAGAAGTAAGCGCCCCAGGAGGGAATCTGCCTGCGAGGGAAGCTGTGCAGCACATCCCTTGTTCCGCTCGCCACTTCCCTGACTCTTAGGCAAAGCCCATCGCAGCTGGCTTGTAGGCGTGCCTCCGTGCTCAGAAGCAGCCCCGTGGCAGGCAGGACAGTGCGGGATGTCTTCTGGGCACGCAGCATGCTACTTCCCATGCCCGGGACAAACTGTGAGCAGGTGCCTGGCTTGCGCTTCAATCTGCCGAGACTTGGAGCTGGCCAGCGCGCACCTTCCCGCTGTGTGTGCTGCTGTCCGCAAACAGCCTCCAAACAAAGCAGGGCACTAAGGCAAGAGAACTAAGAGCCCCAGGAGGGAATCTGCCTGCGAGGGAAGCTGTGCAGCACATCCCTTGTTCCGCTCGCCACTTCCCTGACTCTTAGGCAAAGCCCATCTCAGCTGGCTTGTAGGCGTGCCTCCGTGCTCAGAAGCAGCCCCGTGGCAGGCAGGACAGTGCGAGATGTCTTCTGGGCACACAGCATGCTGCTTCCCACGCCCGGGACAAACCGCGAGCAGGTGCCTGGCTTGCGCTTCTATGTGCCGAGAGTTGGAGCTGGCCAGCGCGCACCTTCCCGCTGTGTGTGCTGCTGTCCGCAAACAGCCTCCAAACAAAGCAGGGCACTAAGGCAGGAGAACTAAGAGCCCCAGGAGGGAATCTGCCTGCAAGGGAACCTGTGCAGCACATCCCTTGTTCCGCTCGACACTTCCCTGACTCTTAGGCAAAGCCCATCTCAGCTGGCTTGTAGGCATGCCTCCGTGCTCAGAAGCAGCCCCGTGGCAGGCAGGACAGTGCGAGATGTCTTCTGGGCACGCAGCATGCTGCTTCCCATGCCCGGGACAAACTGCGAGCAGGTGCCTGGCTTGCGCTTCTATGTGCTGAGACTTGGAGCTGGCCAGCGCGCACCTTCCCGCTGTGTGTGCTGCTGTCCGCAAACAGCCTCCAAACAAAGCAGGGCACTAAGGCAGGAGAACTAAGAGCCCCAGGAGGGAATCTGCCTGCAAGGGAACCTGTGCAGCACATCCCTTGTTCCGCTCGACACTTCCCTGACTCTTAGGCAAAGCCCATCTCAGCTGGCTTGTAGGCGTGCCTCCGTGCTCAGAAGCAGCCCCGTGGCAGGCAGGACAGTGCGGGATGTCTTCTGGGCACGCAGCATGCTGCTTCCCATGCCCGGGACAAACCGCGAGCAGGTGCCTGGCTTGCGCTTCTATGTGCCGAGACTTGGAGCTGGCCAGCGCGCACCTTCCCGCTGTGTGTGCTGCTGTCCGCAAACAGCCTCCAAACAAAGCAGGGCACTAAGGCAGGAGAAGTAAGCGCCCCAGGAGGGAATCTGCCTGCGAGGGAAGCTGTGCAGCACATCCCTTGTTCCGCTCGCCACTTCCCTGACTCTTAGGCAAAGCCCATCTCAGCTGGCTTGTAGGCGTGCCTCCGTGCTCAGAAGCAGCCCCGTGGCAGGCAGGACAGTGCGGGATGTCTTCTGGGCACGCAGCATGCTGCTTCCCATGCCCGGGACAAACCGCGAGCAGGTGCCTGGCTTGCGCTTCTATGTGCCGAGACTTGGAGCTGGCCAGCGCGCACCTTCCCGCTGTGTGTGCTGCTGTCCGCAAACAGCCTCCAAACAAAGCAGGGCACTAAGGCAGGAGAACTAAGAGCCCCAGGAGGGAATCTGCCTGCAAGGGAACCTGTGCAGCACATCCCTTGTTCCGCTCGACACTTCCCTGACTCTTAGGCAAAGCCCATCTCAGCTGGCTTGTAGGCATGCCTCCGTGCTCAGAAGCAGCCCCGTGGCGGGCAGGACAGTGCGGGATGTCTTCTGGGCACGCAGCATGCTGCTTCCCATGCCCGGGACAAACTGCGAGCAGGTGCCTGGCTTGCGCTTCTATGTGCCGAGACTTGGAGCTGGCCAGCGCGCACCTTCCCGCTGTGTGTGCTGCTGTCCGCAAACAGCCTCCAAACAAAGCAGGGCGCTAAGGAAGGAGAACTAAGAGCCCCAGGAGGGAATCTGCCTGCGAGGGAAGCTGTGCAGCACATCCCTTGTTCCGCTCGCCACTTCCCTGACTCTTAGGCAAAGCCCATCTCAGCTGGCTTGTAGGCGTGCCTCCGTGCTCAGAAGCAGCCCCGTGGCAGGCAGGACAGTGCGAGATGTCTTCTGGGCACGCAGCATGCTGCTTCCCATGCCCGGGACAAACTGCGAGCAGGTGCCTGGCTTGCGCTTCTATGTGCCGAGACTTGGAGCTGGCCAGCGCGCACCTTCCCGCTGTGTGTGCTGCTGTCCGCAAACAGCCTCCAAACAAAGCAGGGCACTAAGGCAGGAGAAGTAAGCGCCCCAGGAGGGAATCTGCCTGCGAGGGAAGCTGTGCAGCACATCCCTTGTTCCGCTCGCCACTTCCCTGACTCTTAGGCAAAGCCCATCGCAGCTGGCTTGTAGGCGTGCCTCCGTGCTCAGAAGCAGCCCCGTGGCGGGCAGGACAGTGCGAGATGTCTTCTGGGCATGCAGCATGCTGCTTCCCATGCCCGGGACAAATTGCGAGCAGGTGCCTCGCTTGCGCTTCTATGTGCCGAGACTTGGAGCTGGCCAGCGCGCACCTTCCCGCTGTGTGTGCTGCTGTCCGCAAACAGCCTCCAAACAAAGCAGGGCACTAAGGCAGGAGAAGTAAGCGCCCCAGGAGGGAATCTGCCTGCGAGGGAAGCTGTGCAGCACATCCCTTGTTCCTCTCGCCACTTCCCTGACTCTTAGGCAAAGCCCATCTCAGCTGGCTTGTAGGCGTGCCTCCGTGCTCAGAAGCAGCCCCGTGGCAGGCAGGACAGTGCGGGATGTCTTCTGGGCACGCAGCATGCTGCTTCCCATGCCCGGGACAAACTCCGAGCAGGTGCCTGGCTTGCGCTTCTATGTGCCGAGACTTGGAGCTGGCCAGCGCGCACCTTCCCGCTGTGTGTGCTGCTGTCCGCAAACAGCCTCCAAACAAAGCAGGGCACTAAGGCAGGAGAAGTAAGCGCCCCAGGAGGGAATCTGCCTGCGAGGGAAGCTGTGCAGCACATCCCTTGTTCCGCTCAACACTTCCCTGACTCTTAGGCAAAGCCCATCTCAGCTGGCTTGTAGGTGTGCCTCCGTGCTCAGAAGCAGCCCCGTGGCAGGCAGGACAGTGCGAGATGTCTTCTGGGCATGCAGCATGCTGCTTCCCATGCCCGGGACAAACCGCGAGCAGGTGCCTGGCTTGCGCTTCTATGTGCCGAGACTTGGAGCTGGCCAGCGCGCACCTTCCCGCTGTGTGTGCTGCTGTCCGCAAACAGCCTCCAAACAAAGCAGGGCACTAAGGCAAGAGAAGTAAGCGCCCCAGGAGGGAATCTGCCTGCGAGGGAAGCTGTGCAGCACATCCCTTGTTCCGCTCGCCACTTCCCTGACTCTTAGGCAAAGCCCATCTCAGCTGGCTTGTAGGCATGCCTCCGTGCTCAGAAGCAGCCCCGTGGCAGGCAGGACAGTGCGGGATGTCTTCTGGGCACGCAGCATGCTGCTTCCCATGCCCGGGACAAACCGCGAGCAGGTGCCTGGCTTGCGCTTCTATGTGCCGAGACTTGGAGCTGGCCAGCGCGCACCTTCCCGCTGTGTGTGCTGCTGTCCGCAAACAGCCTCCAAACAAAGCAGGGCACTAAGGCAGGAGAACTAAGAGCCCCAGGAGGGAATCTGCCTGCAAGGGAACCTGTGCAGCACATCCCTTGTTCCGCTCGACACTTCCCTGACTCTTAGGCAAAGCCCATCTCAGCTGGCTTGTAGGCATGCCTCCGTGGTCAGAAGCAGCCCCGTGGCGGGCAGGACAGTGCGGGATGTCTTCTGGGCACGCAGCATGCTGCTTCCCATGCCCGGGACAAACTGCGAGCAGGTGCCTGGCTTGCGCTTCTATGTGCCGAGACTTGGAGCTGGCCAGCGCGCACCTTCCCGCTGTGTGTGCTGCTGTCCGCAAACAGCCTCCAAACAAAGCAGGGCGCTAAGGAAGGAGAACTAAGAGCCCCAGGAGGGAATCTGCCTGCGAGGGAAGCTGTGCAGCACATCCCTTGTTCCGCTCGCCACTTCCCTGACTCTTAGGCAAAGCCCATCTCAGCTGGCTTGTAGGCGTGCCTCCGTGCTCAGAAGCAGCCCCGTGGCAGGCAGGACAGTGCGAGATGTCTTCTGGGCACGCAGCATGCTGCTTCCCATGCCCGGGACAAACTGCGAGCAGGTGCCTGGCTTGCGCTTCTATGTGCCGAGACTTGGAGCTGGCCAGCGCGCACCTTCCCGCTGTGTGTGCTGCTGTCCGCAAACAGCCTCCAAACAAAGCAGGGCACTAAGGCAGGAGAAGTAAGCGCCCCAGGAGGGAATCTGCCTGCGAGGGAAGCTGTGCAGCACATCCCTTGTTCCGCTCGCCACTTCCCTGACTCTTAGGCAAAGCCCATCTCAGCTGGCTTGTAGGCGTGCCTCCGTGCTCAGAAGCAGCCCCGTGGCGGGCAGGACAGTGCGAGATGTCTTCTGGGCATGCAGCATGCTGCTTCCCATGCCCGGGACAAATTGCGAGCAGGTGCCTCGCTTGCGCTTCTATGTGCCGAGACTTGGAGCTGGCCAGCGCGCACCTTCCCGCTGTGTGTGCTGCTGTCCGCAAAGAGCCTCCAAACAAAGCAGGGCACTAAGGCAAGAGAAGTAAGCGCCCCAGGAGGGAATCTGCCTGCGAGGGAAGCTGTGCAGCACATCCCTTGTTCCGCTCGCCACTTCCCTGACTCTTAGGCAAAGCCCATCTCAGCTGGCTTGTAGGCATGCCTCCGTGCTCAGAAGCAGCCCCGTGGCAGGCAGGACAGTGCGGGATGTCTTCTGGGCACGCAGCATGCTGCTTCCCATGCCCGGGACAAACTGCGAGCAGGTGCCTCGCTTGCGCTTCTATGTGCCGAGACTTGGAGCTGGCCAGCGCGCACCTTCCCGCTGTGTGTGCTGCTGTCCGCAAACAGCCTCCAAACAAAGCAGGGCACTAAGGCAAGAGAACTAAGAGCCCCAGGAGGGAATCTGCCTGCGAGGGAAGCTGTGCAGCACATCCCTTGTTCCGCTCGCCACTTCCCTGACTCTTAGGCAAAGCCCATCTCAGCTGGCTTGTAGGCGTGCCTCCGTGCTCAGAAGCAGCCCCGTGGCAGGCAGGATAGTGCGGGATGTCTTCTGGGCACGCAGCATGCTGCTTCCCATGCCCGGGACAAACTGCGAGCAGGTGCCTGGCTTGCGCTTCTATGTGCCGAGACTTGGAGCTGGCCAGCGCGCACCTTCCCGCTGTGTGTGCTGCTGTCCGCAAACAGCCTCCAAACAAAGCAGGGCACTAAGGCAAGAGAACTAAGAGCCCCAGGAGGGAATCTGCCTGCGAGGGAACCTGTGCAGCACATCCCTTGTTCCGCTCGCCACTTCCCTGACTCTTAGGCAAAGCCCATCTCAGCTGGCTTGTAGGCGTGCCTCCGTGCTCAGAAGCAGCCCCGTGGCAGGCAGGACAGTGCGAGATGTCTTCTGGGCACGCAGCATGCTGCTTCCCATGCCCGGGACAAACCGCGAGCAGGTGCCTGGCTTGCGCTTCTATGTGCCGAGACTTGGAGCTGGCCAGCGCGCACCTTCCCGCTGTGTGTGCTGCTGTCCGCAAACAGCCTCCAAACAAAGCAGGACACTAAGGCAGGAGAAGTAAGCGCCCCAGGAGGGAATCTGCCTGCGAGGGAACCTGTGCAGCACATCCCTTGTTCCGCTCGCCACTTCCCTGACTCTTAGGCAAAGCCCATCTCAGCTGGCTTGTAGGCGTGCCTCCGTGCTCAGAAGCAGCCCCGTGGCAGGCAGGACAGTGCGAGATGTCTTCTGGGCACGCAGCATGCTGCTTCCCATGCCCGGGACAAACTGCGAGCAGGTGCCTGGCTTGCGCTTCTATGTGCCGAGACTTGGAGCTGGCCAGCGCGTACCTTCCCGCTGTGTGTGCTGCTGTCCGCAAACAGCCTCCACACAAAGCAGGGCACTAAGGCAGGAGAAGTAAGCGCCCCAGGAGGGAATCTGCCTGCGAGGGAACCTGTGCAGCACATCCCTTGTTCCGCTCAACACTTCCCTGACTCTTAGGCAAAGCCCATCTCAGCTGGCTTGTAGGCGTGCCTCCGTGCTCAGAAGCAGCCCCGTGGCAGGCATGACAGTGCGAGATGTCTTCTGGGCATGCAGGATGCTGCTTCCCACGCCCGGGACAAATTGCGAGCAGGTGCCTCGCTTGCGCTTCTATGTGCCGAGACTTGGAGCTGGCCAGTGAGCACCTTCCCGCCTTGTGTGCTGCTGTCCGCAAAGAGCCTCCAAACAAAGCAGGGCACTAAGGCAAGAGAAGTAAGCGCCCCAGGAGGGAATCTGCCTGCGAGGGAAGCTGTGCAGCACATCCCTTGTTCCTCTCGCCACTTCCCTGACTCTTAGGCAAAGCCCATCTCAGCTGGCTTGTAGGCATGCCTCCGTGCTCAGAAGCAGCCCCGTGGCAGGCAGGACAGTGCGGGATGTCTTCTGGGCATGCAGCATGCTGCTTCCCATGCCCGGGACAAACTGCGAGCAGGTGCCTGGCTTGCGCTTCTATGTGCCGAGACTTGGAGCTGGCCAGCGCGCACCTTCCCGCTGTGTGTGCTGCTGTCCGCAAACAGCCTCCAAACAAAGCAGGGCACTAAGGCAGGAGAACTAAGAGCCCCAGGAGGGAATCTGCCTGCAAGGGAACCTGTGCAGCACATCCCTTGTTCCGCTCGACACTTCCCTGACTCTTAGGCAAAGCCCATCTCAGCTGGCTTGTAGGCATGCCTCCGTGCTCAGAAGCAGCCCCGTGGCAGGCAGGACAGTGCGGGATGTCTTCTGGGCACGCAGCATGCTGCTTCCCATGCCCGGGACAAACCACGAGCAGGTGCCTGGCTTGCGCTTCTATGTGCCGAGACTTGGAGCTGGCCAGCGCGCACCTTCCCGCTGTGTGTGCTGCTGTCCGCAAACAGCCTCCAAACAAAGCAGGGCACTAAGGCAAGAGAAGTAAGCGCCCCAGGAGGGAATCTGCCTGCGAGGGAAGCTGTGCAGCACATCCCTTGTTCCGCTCGCCACTTCCCTGACTCTTAGGCAAAGCCCATCTCAGCTGGCTTGTAGGCGTGCCTCCGTGCTCAGAAGCAGCCCCGTGGCAGGCAGGACAGTGCGGGATGTCTTCTGGGCACGCAGCATGCTGCTTCCCATGCCCGGGACAAACTGCGAGCAGGTGCCTCGCTTGCGCTTCTATGTGCCGAGACTCGGAGCTGGCCAGCGCGCACCTTCCCGCTGTGTGTGCTGCTGTCCGCAAACAGCCTCCAAACAAAGCAGGGCGCTAAGGAAGGAGAACTAAGAGCCCCAGGAGGGAATCTGCCTGCGAGGGAAGCTGTGCAGCACATCCCTTGTTCCGCTCGCCACTTCCCTGACTCTTAGGCAAAGCCCATCTCAGCTGGCTTGTAGGTGTGCCTCCGTGCTCAGAAGCAGCCCCGTGGCAGGCAGGACAGTGCGAGATGTCTTCTGGGCACGCAGCATGCTGCTTCCCATGCCCGGGACAAACCGCGAGCAGGTGCCTGGCTTGCGCTTCTATGTGCCGAGACTTGGAGCTGGCCAGCGCGCACCTTCCCGCTGTGTGTGCTGCTGTCCGCAAAGAGCCTCCAAACAAAGCAGGGCACTAAGGCAAGAGAAGTAAGCGCCCCAGGAGGGAATCTGCCTGCGAGGGAACCTGTGCAGCACATCCCTTGTTCCGCTCGCCACTTCCCTGACTCTTAGGCAAAGCCCATCTCAGCTGGCTTGTAGGCGTGCCTCCGTGCTCAGAAGCAGCCCCGTGGCAGGCAGGACAGTGCGAGATGTCTTCTGGGCACGCAGCATGCTGCTTCCCATGCCCGGGACAAACTGCGAGCAGGTGCCTGGCTTGCGCTTCTATGTGCCGAGACTTGGAGCTGGCCAGCGCGTACCTTCCCGCTGTGTGTGCTGCTGTCCGCAAACAGCCTCCACACAAAGCAGGGCACTAAGGCAGGAGAAGTAAGCGCCCCAGGAGGGAATCTGCCTGCGAGGGAACCTGTGCAGCACATCCCTTGTTCCGCTCAACACTTCCCTGACTCTTAGGCAAAGCCCATCTCAGCTGGCTTGTAGGCGTGCCTCCGTGCTCAGAAGCAGCCCCGTGGCAGGCATGACAGTGCGAGATGTCTTCTGGGCATGCAGGATGCTGCTTCCCACGCCCGGGACAAATTGCGAGCAGGTGCCTCGCTTGCGCTTCTATGTGCCGAGACTTGGAGCTGGCCAGTGAGCACCTTCCCGCCTTGTGTGCTGCTGTCCGCAAAGAGCCTCCAAACAAAGCAGGGCACTAAGGCAAGAGAAGTAAGCGCCCCAGGAGGGAATCTGCCTGCGAGGGAAGCTGTGCAGCACATCCCTTGTTCCTCTCGCCACTTCCCTGACTCTTAGGCAAAGCCCATCTCAGCTGGCTTGTAGGCATGCCTCCGTGCTCAGAAGCAGCCCCGTGGCAGGCAGGACAGTGCGGGATGTCTTCTGGGCATGCAGCATGCTGCTTCCCATGCCCGGGACAAACTGCGAGCAGGTGCCTGGCTTGCGCTTCTATGTGCCGAGACTTGGAGCTGGCCAGCGCGCACCTTCCCGCTGTGTGTGCTGCTGTCCGCAAACAGCCTCCAAACAAAGCAGGGCACTAAGGCAGGAGAACTAAGAGCCCCAGGAGGGAATCTGCCTGCAAGGGAACCTGTGCAGCACATCCCTTGTTCCGCTCGACACTTCCCTGACTCTTAGGCAAAGCCCATCTCAGCTGGCTTGTAGGCATGCCTCCGTGCTCAGAAGCAGCCCTGTGGCGGGCAGGACAGTGCGGGATGTCTTCTGGGCACGCAGCATGCTGCTTCCCATGCCCGGGACAAACTGCGAGCAGGTGCCTGGCTTGCGCTTCTATGTGCCGAGACTTGGAGCTGGCCAGCGCGCACCTTCCCGCTGTGTGTGCTGCTGTCCGCAAACAGCCTCCAAACAAAGCAGGGCACTAAGGCAAGAGAAGTAAGCGCCCCAGGAGGGAATCTGCCTGCGAGGGAAGCTGTGCAGCACATCCCTTGTTCCTCTCGCCACTTCCCTGACTCTTAGGCAAAGCCCATCTCAGCTGGCTTGTAGGCGTGCCTCCGTGGTCAGAAGCAGCCCCGTGGCAGGCAGGACAGTGCGAGATGTCTTCTGGGCACGCAGCATGCTACTTCCCACGCCCGGGACAAACTGCGAGCAGGTGCCTGGCTTGCGCTTCTATGTGCCGAGACTTGGAGCTGGCCAGCGCGCACCTTCCCGCTGTGTGTGCTGCTGTCCGCAAACAGCCTCCAAACAAAGCAGGGCACTAAGGCAAGAGAAGTAAGCGCCCCAGGAGGGAATCTGCCTGCGAGGGAAGCTGTGCAGCACATCCCTTGTTCCGCTCGCCACTTCCCTGACTCTTAGGCAAAGCCCATCTCAGCTGGCTTGTAGGCATGCCTCCGTGCTCAGAAGCAGCCCCGTGGCAGGCAGGACAGTGCGGGATGTCTTCTGGGCACGCAGCATGCTGCTTCCCATGCCCGGGACAAACCACGAGCAGGTGCCTGGCTTGCGCTTCTATGTGCCGAGACTTGGAGCTGGCCAGCGCGCACCTTCCCGCTGTGTGTGCTGCTGTCCGCAAACAGCCTCCAAACAAAGCAGGGCACTAAGGCAAGAGAAGTAAGCGCCCCAGGAGGGAATCTGCCTGCGAGGGAAGCTGTGCAGCACATCCCTTGTTCCGCTCGCCACTTCCCTGACTCTTAGGCAAAGCCCATCTCAGCTGGCTTGTAGGCATGCCTCCGTGCTCAGAAGCAGCCCCGTGGCAGGCAGGACAGTGCGAGATGTCTTCTGGGCACGCAGCATGCTGCTTCCCATGCCCGGGACAAACTCCGAGCAGGTGCCTGGCTTGCGCTTCTATGTGCCGAGACTTGGAGCTGGCCAGCGCGCACCTTCCCGCTGTGTGTGCTGCTGTCCGCAAACAGCCTCCAAACAAAGCAGGGCACTATGGCAGGAGAACTAAGAGCCCCAGGAGGGAATCTGCCTGCAAGGGAACCTGTGCAGCACATCCCTTGTTCCGCTCGCCACTTCCCTGACTCTTAGGCAAAGCGCATCTCAGCTGGCTTGTAGGCATGCCTCCGTGCTCAGAAGCAGCCCCGTGGCAGGCAGGACAGTGCGGGATGTCTTCTGGGCACGCAGCATGCTGCTTCCCATGCCCGGGACAAACCGCGAGCAGGTGCCTGGCTTGCGCTTCTATGTGCCGAGAGTTGGAGCTGGCCAGCGCGCACCTTCCCGCTGTGTGTGCTGCTGTCCGCAAACAGCCTCCAAACAAAGCAGGGCACTAAGGCAGGAGAAGTAAGCGCCCCAGGAGGGAATCTGCCTGCGAGGGAAGCTGTGCAGCACATCCCTTGTTCCTCTCGCCACTTCCCTGACTCTTAGGCAAAGCCCATCTCAGCTGGCTTGTAGGCGTGCCTCCGTGCTCAGAAGCAGCCCCGTGGCAGGCAGGACAGTGCGGGATGTCTTCTGGGCACGCAGCATGCTGCTTCCCATGCCCGGGACAAACTGCGAGCAGGTGCCTGGCTTGCGCTTCTATGTGCCGAGACTTGGAGCTGGCCAGCGCGCACCTTCCCGCTGTGTGTGCTGCTGTCCGCAAACAGCCTCCAAACAAAGCAGGGCACTAAGGCAAGAGAAGTAAGCGCCCCAGGAGGGAATCTGCCTGCGAGGGAAGCTGTGCAGCACATGCCTTGTTCCGCTCGCCACTTCCCTGACTCTTAGGCAAAGCCCATCTCAGCTGGCTTGTAGGCATGCCTCCGTGCTCAGAAGCAGCCCCGTGGCAGGCAGGACAGTGCGGGATGTCTTCTGGGCACGCAGCATGCTGCTTCCCATGCCCGGGACAAACTCCGAGCAGGTCCCTGTCTTGCGCTTCTATGTGCCGAGACTTGGAGCTGGCCAGCGCGCACCTTCCCGCTGTGTGTGCTGCTGTCCGCAAACAGCCTCCAAACAAAGCAGGGCACTAAGGAAGGAGAACTAAGCGCCCCAGGAGGGAATCTGCCTGCGAGGGAAGCTGTGCAGCACATCCCTTGTTCCGCTCGCCACTTCCCTGACTCTTAGGCAAAGCCCATCTCAGCTGGCTTGTAGGTGTGCCTCCGTGCTCAGAAGCAGCCCCGTGGCAGGCAGGACAGTGCGAGATGTCTTCTGGGCATGCAGCATGCTGCTTCCCATACCAGGGACAAACCACGAGCATGGGCCTGGCTTGCGCTTCTATGTGCCGAGACTTGGAGCTGGCCAGCGCGCACCTTCCCGCTGTGTGTGCTGCTGTCCGCAAACAGCCTCCAAACAAAGCAGGGCACTAAGGCAGGAGAAGTAAGCGCCCCAGGAGGGAATCTGCCTGCGAGGGAAGCTGTGCAGCACATCCCTTGTTCCTCTCGCCACTTCCCTGACTCTTAGGCAAAGCCCATCTCAGCTGGCTTGTAGGCGTGCCTCCGTGCTCAGAAGCAGCCCCGTGGCAGGCAGGACAGTGCGGGATGTCTTCTGGGCACGCAGCATGCTGCTTCCCATGCCCGGGACAAACTGCGAGCAGGTGCCTGGCTTGCGCTTCAATCTGCCGAGACTTGGAGCTGGCCAGCGCGCACCTTCCCGCTGTGTGTGCTGCTGTCCGCAAACAGCCTCCAAACAAAGCAGGGCACTAAGGCAGGAGAAGTAAGCGCCCCAGGAGGGAATCTGCCTGCGAGGGAAGCTGTGCAGCACATCCCTTGTTCCGCTCGCCACTTCCCTGACTCTTAGGCAAAGCCCATCGCAGCTGGCTTGTAGGCGTGCCTCCGTGCTCAGAAGCAGCCCCGTGGCAGGCAGGACAGTGCGGGATGTCTTCTGGGCACGCAGCATGCTGCTTCCCATGCCCGGGACAAACTGCGAGCAGGTGCCTGGCTTGCGCTTCAATCTGCCGAGACTTGGAGCTGGCCAGCGCGCACCTTCCCGCTGTGTGTGCTGCTGTCCGCAAACAGCCTCCAAACAAAGCAGGGCACTAAGGCAAGAGAACTAAGAGCCCCAGGAGGGAATCTGCCTGCAAGGGAACCTGTGCAGCACATCCCTTGTTCCGCTCGCCACTTCCCTGACTCTTAGGCAAAGCCCATCTCAGCTGGCTTGTAGGCATGCCTCCGTGCTCAGAAGCAGCCCCGTGGCGGGCAGGACAGTGCGGGATGTCTTCTGGGCACGCAGCATGCTGCTTCCCATGCCCGGGACAAACCGCGAGCAGGTGCCTGGCTTGCGCTTCTATGTGCCGAGACTTGGAGCTGGCCAGCGCGCACCTTCCCGCTGTGTGTGCTGCTGTCCGCAAACAGCCTCCAAACAAAGCAGGGCACTAAGGCAAGAGAGCTAAGCGCCCCAGGAGGGAATCTGCCTGCGAGGGAAGCTGTGCAGCACATCCCTTGTTCCGCTCGCCACTTCCCTGACTCTTAGGCAAAGCCCATCTCAGTTGGCTTGTAGGCATGCCTCCGTGCTCAGAAGCAGCCCCGTGGCAGGCAGGACAGTGCGGGATGTCTTCTGGGCACGCAGCATGCTGCTTCCCATGCCGGGAAAAACTCCGAGCAGGTGCCTGGCTTGCGCTTCTATGTGCCGAGACTTGGAGCTGGCGAGCGCGCACCTTCCCGCTGTGTGTGCTGCTGTCCGCAAACAGCCTCCAAACAAAGCAGGGCGCTAAGGCAGGAGAACTAAGAGCCCCAGGAGGGAATCTGCCTGCGAGGGAAGCTGTGCAGCACATCCCTTGTTCCGCTCGCCACTTCCCTGACTCTTAGGCAAAGCCCATCTCAGCTGGCTTGTAGGTGTGCCTCCGTGCTCAGAAGCAGCCCCGTGGCAGGCAGGACAGTGCGAGATGTCTTCTGGGCACGCAGCATGCTGCTTCCCATGCCCGGGACAAACCGCGAGCAGGTGCCTGGCTTGCGCTTCTATGTGCCGAGACTTGGAGCTGGCCAGCGCGCACCTTCCCGCTGTGTGTGCTGCTGTCCGCAAACAGCCTCCAAACAAAGCAGGGCACTAAGGCAAGAGAACTAAGAGCCCCAGGAGGGAATCTGCCTGCGAGGGAAGCTGTGCAGCACATCCCTTGTTCCGCTCGCCACTTCCCTGACTCTTAGGCAAAGCCCATCGCAGCTGGCTTGTAGGCATGCCTCCGTGCTCAGAAGCAGCCCCGTGGCAGGCAGGACAGTGCGAGATGTCTTCTGGGCACGCAGCATGCTGCTTCCCATGCCCGGGACAAACTGCGAGCAGGTGCCTGGCTTGCGCTTCTATGTGCCGAGACTTGGAGCTGGCCAGCGCGCACCTTCCCGCTGTGTGTGCTGCTGTCCGCAAACAGCCTCCAAACAAAGCAGGGCACTAAGGCAGGAGAAGTAAGCGCCCCAGGAGGGAATCTGCCTGCGAGGGAAGCTGTGCAGCACATCCCTTGTTCCTCTCGCCACTTCCCTGACTCTTAGGCAAAGCCCATCTCAGCTGGCTTGTAGGCGTGCCTCCGTGCTCAGAAGCAGCCCCGTGGCAGGCAGGACAGTGCGGGATGTCTTCTGGGCACGCAGCATGCTGCTTCCCATGCCCGGGACAAACTGCGAGCAGGTGCCTGGCTTGCGCTTCTATGTGCCGAGACTTGGAGCTGGCCAGCGCGCACCTTCCCGCTGTGTGTGCTGCTGTCCGCAAACAGCCTCCAAACAAAGCAGGGCACTAAGGCAGGAGAAGTAAGCGCCCCAGGAGGGAATCTGCCTGCGAGGGAAGCTGTGCAGCACATCCCTTGTTCCGCTCGCCACTTCCCTGACTCTTAGGCAAAGCCCATCGCAGCTGGCTTGTAGGCGTGCCTCCGTGCTCAGAAGCAGCCCCGTGGCAGGCAGGACAGTGCGGGATGTCTTCTGGGCACGCAGCATGCTGCTTCCCATGCCCGGGACAAACTGCGAGCAGGTGCCTGGCTTGCGCTTCAATCTGCCGAGACTTGGAGCTGGCCAGCGCGCACCTTCCCGCTGTGTGTGCTGCTGTCCGCAAACAGCCTCCAAACAAAGCAGGGCACTAAGGCAAGAGAACTAAGAGCCCCAGGAGGGAATCTGCCTGCAAGGGAACCTGTGCAGCACATCCCTTGTTCCGCTCGCCACTTCCCTGACTCTTAGGCAAAGCCCATCTCAGCTGGCTTGTAGGCATGCCTCCGTGCTCAGAAGCAGCCCCGTGGCGGGCAGGACAGTGCGGGATGTCTTCTGGGCACGCAGCATGCTGCTTCCCATGCCCGGGACAAACCGCGAGCAGGTGCCTGGCTTGCGCTTCTATGTGCCGAGACTTGGAGCTGGCCAGCGCGCACCTTCCCGCTGTGTGTGCTGCTGTCCGCAAACAGCCTCCAAACAAAGCAGGGCACTAAGGCAAGAGAGCTAAGCGCCCCAGGAGGGAATCTGCCTGCGAGGGAAGCTGTGCAGCACATCCCTTGTTCCGCTCGCCACTTCCCTGACTCTTAGGCAAAGCCCATCTCAGTTGGCTTGTAGGCATGCCTCCGTGCTCAGAAGCAGCCCCGTGGCAGGCAGGACAGTGCGGGATGTCTTCTGGGCACGCAGCATGCTGCTTCCCATGCCCGGGAAAAACTCCGAGCAGGTGCCTGGCTTGCGCTTCTATGTGCCGAGACTTGGAGCTGGCGAGCGCGCACCTTCCCGCTGTGTGTGCTGCTGTCCGCAAACAGCCTCCAAACAAAGCAGGGCGCTAAGGCAGGAGAACTAAGAGCCCCAGGAGGGAATCTGCCTGCGAGGGAAGCTGTGCAGCACATCCCTTGTTCCGCTCGCCACTTCCCTGACTCTTAGGCAAAGCCCATCTCAGCTGGCTTGTAGGTGTGCCTCCGTGCTCAGAAGCAGCCCCGTGGCAGGCAGGACAGTGCGAGATGTCTTCTGGGCACGCAGCATGCTGCTTCCCATGCCCGGGACAAACCGCGAGCAGGTGCCTGGCTTGCGCTTCTATGTGCCGAGACTTGGAGCTGGCCAGCGCGCACCTTCCCGCTGTGTGTGCTGCTGTCCGCAAACAGCCTCCAAACAAAGCAGGGCACTAAGGCAAGAGAACTAAGAGCCCCAGGAGGGAATCTGCCTGCGAGGGAAGCTGTGCAGCACATCCCTTGTTCCGCTCGCCACTTCCCTGACTCTTAGGCAAAGCCCATCTCAGCTGGCTTGTAGGCATGCCTCCGTGCTCAGAAGCAGCCCCGTGGCAGGCAGGACAGTGCGAGATGTCTTCTGGGCACGCAGCATGCTGCTTCCCATGCCCGGGACAAACTGCGAGCAGGTGCCTGGCTTGCGCTTCTATGTGCCGAGACTTGGAGCTGGCCAGCGCGCACCTTCCCTTGTGTGCTGCTGTCCGCAAACAGCCTCCAAACAAAGCAGGGCACTAAGGCAGGAGAACTAAGAGCCCCAGGAGGGAATCTGCCTGCGAGGGAAGCTGTGCAGCACATCCCTTGTTCCGCTCGCCACTTCCCTGACTCTTAGGCAAAGCCCATCTCAGCTGGCTTGTAGGCGTGCCTCCGTGCTCAGAAGCAGCCCCGTGGCAGGCAGGACAGTGCGAGATGTCTTCTGGGCATGCAGCATGCTGCTTCCCACGCCCGGGACAAACTGCGAGCAGGTGCCTGGCTTGCGCTTCTATGTGCCGAGACTTGGAGCTGGCCAGCGCGCACCTTCCCGCTGTGTGTGCTGCTGTCCGCAAACAGCCTCCAAACAAAGCAGGGCACTAAGGCAAGAGAAGTAAGAGCCCCGGAGGGAATCTGCCTGCGAGGGAAGCTGTGCAGCACATCCCTTGTTCCGCTCGCCACTTCCCTGACTCTTAGGCAAAGCCCATCTCAGCTGGCTTGTAGGCGTGCCTGCGTGCTCAGAAGCAGCCCCGTGGCAGGCAGGACAGTGCGGGATGTCTTCTGGGCACGCAGCATGCTGCTTCCCATGCCCGGGACAAACTGCGAGCAGGTGCCTCGCTTGCGCTTCTATGTGCCGAGACTTGGAGCTGGCCAGCGCGCACCTTCCCGCTGTGTGTGCTGCTGTCCGCAAACAGCCTCCAAACAAAGCAGGGCACTAAGGCAAGAGAGCTAAGCGCCCCAGGAGGGAATCTGCCTGCGAGGGAAGCTGTGCAGCACATCCCTTGTTCCTCTCGCCACTTCCCTGACTCTTAGGCAAAGCCCATCTCAGCTGGCTTGTAGGCGTGCCTCCGTGCTCAGAAGCAGCCCCGTGGCAGGCAGGACAGTGCGGGATGTCTTCTGGGCACGCAGCATGCTGCTTCCCATGCCCGGGACAAACTGCGAGCAGGTGCCTCGCTTGCGCTTCTATGTGCCGAGACTTGGAGCTGGCCAGCGCGCACCTTCCCGCTGTGTGTGCTGCTGTCCGCAAACAGCCTCCAAACAAAGCAGGGCACTAAGGCAGGAGAAGTAAGCGCCCCAGGAGGGAATCTGCCTGCGAGGGAACCTGTGCAGCACATCCCTTGTTCCGCTCGCCACTTCCCTGACTCTTAGGCAAAGCCCATCTCAGCTGGCTTGTAGGCATGCCTCCGTGCTCAGAAGCAGCCCCGTGGCAGGCAGGACAGTGCGGGATGTCTTCTGGGCACGCAGCATGCTGCTTCCCATGCCCGGGACAAACTGCGAGCAGGTGCCTGGCTTGCGCTTCTATGTGCCGAGACTTGGAGCTGGCCAGCGCGCACCATCCCGCTGTGTGTGCTGCTGTCCGCAAACAGCCTCCAAACAAAGCAGGGCGCTAAGGAAGGAGAACTAAGAGCCCCAGGAGGGAATCTGCCTGCGAGGGAAGCTGTGCAGCACATCCCTTGTTCCGCTCGCCACTTCCCTGACTCTTAGGCAAAGCCCATCTCAGCTGGCTTGTAGGTGTGCCTCCGTGCTCAGAAGCAGCCCCGTGGCAGGCAGGACAGTGCGAGATGTCTTCTGGGCACGCAGCATGCTGCTTCCCATGCCCGGGACAAACCGCGAGCAGGTGCCTCGCTTGCGCTTCTATGTGCCGAGACTTGGAGCTGGCCAGCGCGCACCTTCCCGCTGTGTGTGCTGCTGTCCGCAAACAGCCTCCAAACAAAGCAGGGCACTAAGGCAAGAGAACTAAGAGCCCCAGGAGGGAATCTGCCTGCGAGGGAACCTGTGCAGCACATCCCTTGTTCCGCTCGCCACTTCCCTGACTCTTAGGCAAAGCCCATCTCAGCTGGCTTGTAGGCATGCCTCCGTGCTCAGAAGCAGCCCCGTGGCAGGCAGGACAGTGCGAGATGTCTTCTGGGCACGCAGCATGCTGCTTCCCATGCCCGGGACAAACTGCGAGCAGGTGCCTGGCTTGCGCTTCTATGTGCCGAGACTTGGAGCTGGCCAGCGCGCACCTTCCCGCTGTGTGTGCTGCTGTCCGCAAACAGCCTCCAAACAAAGCAGGGCACTAAGGCAAGAGAGCTAAGCGCCCCAGGAGGGAATCTGCCTGCGAGGGAAGCTGTGCAGCACATCCCTTGTTCCGCTCGCCACTTCCCTGACTCTTAGGCAAAGCCCATCTCAGCTGGCTTGTAGGCGTGCCTCCGTGGTCAGAAGCAGCCCCGTGGCAGGCAGGACAGTGCGAGATGTCTTCTGGGCACGCAGCATGCTACTTCCCACGCCCGGGAGAAACCGCGAGCAGGTGCCTCGCTTGCGCTTCTATGTGCCGAGAGTTGGAGCTGGCCAGCGCGCACCTTCCCGCTGTGTGTGCTGCTGTCCGCAAACAGCCTCCAAACAAAGCAGGGCACTAAGGCAGGAGAAGTAAGCGCCCCAGGAGGGAATCTGCCTGCGAGGGAAGCTGTGCAGCACATCCCTTGTTCCTCTCGCCACTTCCCTGACTCTTAGGCAAAGCCCATCTCAGCTGGCTTGTAGGCGTGCCTCCGTGCTCAGAAGCAGCCCCGTGGCAGGCAGGACAGTGCGGGATGTCTTCTGGGCACGCAGCATGCTGCTTCCCATGCCCGGGACAAACTGCGAGCAGGTGCCTGGCTTGCGCTTCTATGTGCCGAGACTTGGAGCTGGCCAGCGCGCACCTTCCCGCTGTGTGTGCTGCTGTCCGCAAACAGCCTCCAAACAAAGCAGGGCACTAAGGCAAGAGAAGTAAGCGCCCCAGGAGGGAATCTGCCTGCGAGGGAAGCTGTGCAGCACATGCCTTGTTCCGCTCGCCACTTCCCTGACTCTTAGGCAAAGCCCATCTCAGCTGGCTTGTAGGCATGCCTCCGTGCTCAGAAGCAGCCCCGTGGCAGGCAGGACAGTGCGGGATGTCTTCTGGGCACGCAGCATGCTGCTTCCCATGCCCGGGACAAACTCCGAGCAGGTCCCTGTCTTGCGCTTCTATGTGCCGAGACTTGGAGCTGGCCAGCGCGCACCTTCCCGCTGTGTGTGCTGCTGTCCGCAAACAGCCTCCAAACAAAGCAGGGCACTAAGGAAGGAGAACTAAGCGCCCCAGGAGGGAATCTGCCTGCGAGGGAAGCTGTGCAGCACATCCCTTGTTCCGCTCGCCACTTCCCTGACTCTTAGGCAAAGCCCATCTCAGCTGGCTTGTAGGTGTGCCTCCGTGCTCAGAAGCAGCCCCGTGGCAGGCAGGACAGTGCGAGATGTCTTCTGGGCATGCAGCATGCTGCTTCCCATACCAGGGACAAACCACGAGCATGGGCCTGGCTTGCGCTTCTATGTGCCGAGACTTGGAGCTGGCCAGCGCGCACCTTCCCGCTGTGTGTGCTGCTGTCCGCAAACAGCCTCCAAACAAAGCAGGGCACTAAGGCAGGAGAAGTAAGCGCCCCAGGAGGGAATCTGCCTGCGAGGGAAGCTGTGCAGCACATCCCTTGTTCCGCTCGCCACTTCCCTGACTCTTAGGCAAAGCCCATCTCAGCTGGCTTGTAGGCGTGCCTCCGTGCTCAGAAGCAGCCCCGTGGCAGGCAGGACAGTGCGGGATGTCTTCTGGGCACGCAGCATGCTGCTTCCCATGCCCGGGACAAACTGCGAGCAGGTGCCTGGCTTGCGCTTCTATGTGCCGAGACTTGGAGCTGGCCAGCGCGCACCTTCCCGCTGTGTGTGCTGCTGTCCGCAAACAGCCTCCAAACAAAGCAGGGCACTAAGGCAGGAGAAGTAAGCGCCCCAGGAGGGAATCTGCCTGCGAGGGAAGCTGTGCAGCACATCCCTTGTTCCGCTCGCCACTTCCCTGACTCTTAGGCAAAGCCCATCGCAGCTGGCTTGTAGGCGTGCCTCCGTGCTCAGAAGCAGCCCCGTGGCAGGCAGGACAGTGCGGGATGTCTTCTGGGCACGCAGCATGCTGCTTCCCATGCCCGGGACAAACTGCGAGCAGGTGCCTGGCTTGCGCTTCAATCTGCCGAGACTTGGAGCTGGCCAGCGCGCACCTTCCCGCTGTGTGTGCTGCTGTCCGCAAACAGCCTCCAAACAAAGCAGGGCACTAAGGCAAGAGAACTAAGAGCCCCAGGAGGGAATCTGCCTGCAAGGGAACCTGTGCAGCACATCCCTTGTTCCGCTCGCCACTTCCCTGACTCTTAGGCAAAGCCCATCTCAGCTGGCTTGTAGGCATGCCTCCGTGCTCAGAAGCAGCCCCGTGGCGGGCAGGACAGTGCGGGATGTCTTCTGGGCACGCAGCATGCTGCTTCCCATGCCCGGGACAAACCGCGAGCAGGTGCCTGGCTTGCGCTTCTATGTGCCGAGACTTGGAGCTGGCCAGCGCGCACCTTCCCGCTGTGTGTGCTGCTGTCCGCAAACAGCCTCCAAACAAAGCAGGGCACTAAGGCAAGAGAGCTAAGCGCCCCAGGAGGGAATCTGCCTGCGAGGGAAGCTGTGCAGCACATCCCTTGTTCCGCTCGCCACTTCCCTGACTCTTAGGCAAAGCCCATCTCAGTTGGCTTGTAGGCATGCCTCCGTGCTCAGAAGCAGCCCCGTGGCAGGCAGGACAGTGCGGGATGTCTTCTGGGCACGCAGCATGCTGCTTCCCATGCCGGGAAAAACTGCGAGCAGGTGCCTGGCTTGCGCTTCTATGTGCCGAGACTTGGAGCTGGCGAGCGCGCACCTTCCCGCTGTGTGTGCTGCTGTCCGCAAACAGCCTCCAAACAAAGCAGGGCACTAAGGAAGGAGAACTAAGAGCCCCAGGAGGGAATCTGCCTGCGAGGGAAGCTGTGCAGCACATCCCTTGTTCCGCTCGCCACTTCCCTGACTCTTAGGCAAAGCCCATCTCAGCTGGCTTGTAGGTGTGCCTCCGTGCTCAGAAGCAGCCCCGTGGCAGGCAGGACAGTGCGAGATGTCTTCTGGGCACGCAGCATGCTGCTTCCCATGCCCGGGACAAACCGCGAGCAGGTGCCTGGCTTGCGCTTCTATGTGCCGAGACTTGGAGCTGGCCAGCGCGCACCTTCCCGCTGTGTGTGCTGCTGTCCGCAAACAGCCTCCAAACAAAGCAGGGCACTAAGGCAAGAGAACTAAGAGCCCCAGGAGGGAATCTGCCTGCGAGGGAAGCTGTGCAGCACATCCCTTGTTCCGCTCGCCACTTCCCTGACTCTTAGGCAAAGCCCATCGCAGCTGGCTTGTAGGCATGCCTCCGTGCTCAGAAGCAGCCCCGTGGCAGGCAGGACAGTGCGAGATGTCTTCTGGGCACGCAGCATGCTGCTTCCCATGCCCGGGACAAACTGCGAGCAGGTGCCTGGCTTGCGCTTCTATGTGCCGAGACTTGGAGCTGGCCAGCGCGCACCTTCCCGCTGTGTGTGCTGCTGTCCGCAAACAGCCTCCAAACAAAGCAGGGCACTAAGGCAGGAGAAGTAAGCGCCCCAGGAGGGAATCTGCCTGCGAGGGAAGCTGTGCAGCACATCCCTTGTTCCTCTCGCCACTTCCCTGACTCTTAGGCAAAGCCCATCTCAGCTGGCTTGTAGGCGTGCCTCCGTGCTCAGAAGCAGCCCCGTGGCAGGCAGGACAGTGCGGGATGTCTTCTGGGCACGCAGCATGCTGCTTCCCATGCCCGGGACAAACTCCGAGCAGGTGCCTGGCTTGCGCTTCTATGTGCCGAGACTTGGAGCTGGCCAGCGCGCACCTTCCCGCTGTGTGTGCTGCTGTCCGCAAACAGCCTCCAAACAAAGCAGGGCACTAAGGCAGGAGAAGTAAGCGCCCCAGGAGGGAATCTGCCTGCGAGGGAAGCTGTGCAGCACATCCCTTGTTCCGCTCGCCACTTCCCTGACTCTTAGGCAAAGCCCATCGCAGCTGGCTTGTAGGCGTGCCTCCGTGCTCAGAAGCAGCCCCGTGGCAGGCAGGACAGTGCGGGATGTCTTCTGGGCACGCAGCATGCTGCTTCCCATGCCCGGGACAAACTGCGAGCAGGTGCCTGGCTTGCGCTTCAATCTGCCGAGACTTGGAGCTGGCCAGCGCGCACCTTCCCGCTGTGTGTGCTGCTGTCCGCAAACAGCCTCCAAACAAAGCAGGGCACTAAGGCAAGAGAACTAAGAGCCCCAGGAGGGAATCTGCCTGCAAGGGAACCTGTGCAGCACATCCCTTGTTCCGCTCGCCACTTCCCTGACTCTTAGGCAAAGCCCATCTCAGCTGGCTTGTAGGCATGCCTCCGTGCTCAGAAGCAGCCCCGTGGCGGGCAGGACAGTGCGGGATGTCTTCTGGGCACGCAGCATGCTGCTTCCCATGCCCGGGACAAACCGCGAGCAGGTGCCTGGCTTGCGCTTCTATGTGCCGAGACTTGGAGCTGGCCAGCGCGCACCTTCCCGCTGTGTGTGCTGCTGTCCGCAAACAGCCTCCAAACAAAGCAGGGCACTAAGGCAAGAGAGCTAAGCGCCCCAGGAGGGAATCTGCCTGCGAGGGAAGCTGTGCAGCACATCCCTTGTTCCGCTCGCCACTTCCCTGACTCTTAGGCAAAGCCCATCTCAGTTGGCTTGTAGGCATGCCTCCGTGCTCAGAAGCAGCCCCGTGGCAGGCAGGACAGTGCGGGATGTCTTCTGGGCACGCAGCATGCTGCTTCCCATGCCTGGGAAAAACTCCGAGCAGGTGCCTCGCTTGCGCTTCTATGTGCCGAGACTTGGAGCTGGCGAGCGCGCACCTTCCCGCTGTGTGTGCTGCTGTCCGCAAACAGCCTCCAAACAAAGCAGGGCGCTAAGGCAGGAGAACTAAGAGCCCCAGGAGGGAATCTGCCTGCGAGGGAAGCTGTGCAGCACATCCCTTGTTCCGCTCGCCACTTCCCTGACTCTTAGGCAAAGCCCATCTCAGCTGGCTTGTAGGTGTGCCTCCGTGCTCAGAAGCAGCCCCGTGGCAGGCAGGACAGTGCGAGATGTCTTCTGGGCACGCAGCATGCTGCTTCCCATGCCCGGGACAAACCGCGAGCAGGTGCCTGGCTTGCGCTTCTATGTGCCGAGACTTGGAGCTGGCCAGCGCGCACCTTCCCGCTGTGTGTGCTGCTGTCCGCAAACAGCCTCCAAACAAAGCAGGGCACTAAGGCAAGAGAACTAAGAGCCCCAGGAGGGAATCTGCCTGCGAGGGAAGCTGTGCAGCACATCCCTTGTTCCGCTCGCCACTTCCCTGACTCTTAGGCAAAGCCCATCTCAGCTGGCTTGTAGGCATGCCTCCGTGCTCAGAAGCAGCCCCGTGGCAGGCAGGACAGTGCGAGATGTCTTCTGGGCACGCAGCATGCTGCTTCCCATGCCCGGGACAAACTGCGAGCAGGTGCCTGGCTTGCGCTTCTATGTGCCGAGACTTGGAGCTGGCCAGCGCGCACCTTCCCTTGTGTGCTGCTGTCCGCAAACAGCCTCCAAACAAAGCAGGGCACTAAGGCAGGAGAACTAAGAGCCCCAGGAGGGAATCTGCCTGCGAGGGAAGCTGTGCAGCACATCCCTTGTTCCGCTCGCCACTTCCCTGACTCTTAGGCAAAGCCCATCTCAGCTGGCTTGTAGGCGTGCCTCCGTGCTCAGAAGCAGCCCCGTGGCAGGCAGGACAGTGCGAGATGTCTTCTGGGCATGCAGCATGCTGCTTCCCACGCCCGGGACAAACTGCGAGCAGGTGCCTGGCTTGCGCTTCTATGTGCCGAGACTTGGAGCTGGCCAGCGCGCACCTTCCCGCTGTGTGTGCTGCTGTCCGCAAACAGCCTCCAAACAAAGCAGGGCACTAAGGCAAGAGAAGTAAGAGCCCCGGAGGGAATCTGCCTGCGAGGGAAGCTGTGCAGCACATCCCTTGTTCCGCTCGCCACTTCCCTGACTCTTAGGCAAAGCCCATCTCAGCTGGCTTGTAGGCGTGCCTGCGTGCTCAGAAGCAGCCCCGTGGCAGGCAGGACAGTGCGGGATGTCTTCTGGGCACGCAGCATGCTGCTTCCCATGCCCGGGACAAACTGCGAGCAGGTGCCTCGCTTGCGCTTCTATGTGCCGAGACTTGGAGCTGGCCAGCGCGCACCTTCCCGCTGTGTGTGCTGCTGTCCGCAAACAGCCTCCAAACAAAGCAGGGCACTAAGGCAAGAGAGCTAAGCGCCCCAGGAGGGAATCTGCCTGCGAGGGAAGCTGTGCAGCACATCCCTTGTTCCTCTCGCCACTTCCCTGACTCTTAGGCAAAGCCCATCTCAGCTGGCTTGTAGGCGTGCCTCCGTGCTCAGAAGCAGCCCCGTGGCAGGCAGGACAGTGCGGGATGTCTTCTGGGCACGCAGCATGCTGCTTCCCATGCCCGGGACAAACTGCGAGCAGGTGCCTCGCTTGCGCTTCTATGTGCCGAGACTTGGAGCTGGCCAGCGCGCACCTTCCCGCTGTGTGTGCTGCTGTCCGCAAACAGCCTCCAAACAAAGCAGGGCACTAAGGCAGGAGAAGTAAGCGCCCCAGGAGGGAATCTGCCTGCGAGGGAACCTGTGCAGCACATCCCTTGTTCCGCTCGCCACTTCCCTGACTCTTAGGCAAAGCCCATCTCAGCTGGCTTGTAGGCATGCCTCCGTGCTCAGAAGCAGCCCCGTGGCAGGCAGGACAGTGCGGGATGTCTTCTGGGCACGCAGCATGCTGCTTCCCATGCCCGGGAAAAACTCCGAGCAGGTGCCTGGCTTGCGCTTCTATGTGCCGAGACTTGGAGCTGGCCAGCGCGCACCATCCCGCTGTGTGTGCTGCTGTCCGCAAACAGCCTCCAAACAAAGCAGGGCGCTAAGGAAGGAGAACTAAGAGCCCCAGGAGGGAATCTGCCTGCGAGGGAAGCTGTGCAGCACATCCCTTGTTCCGCTCGCCACTTCCCTGACTCTTAGGCAAAGCCCATCTCAGCTGGCTTGTAGGTGTGCCTCCGTGCTCAGAAGCAGCCCCGTGGCAGGCAGGACAGTGCGAGATGTCTTCTGGGCACGCAGCATGCTGCTTCCCATGCCCGGGACAAACCGCGAGCAGGTGCCTCGCTTGCGCTTCTATGTGCCGAGACTTGGAGCTGGCCAGCGCGCACCTTCCCGCTGTGTGTGCTGCTGTCCGCAAACAGCCTCCAAACAAAGCAGGGCACTAAGGCAAGAGAACTAAGAGCCCCAGGAGGGAATCTGCCTGCGAGGGAACCTGTGCAGCACATCCCTTGTTCCGCTCGCCACTTCCCTGACTCTTAGGCAAAGCCCATCTCAGCTGGCTTGTAGGCATGCCTCCGTGCTCAGAAGCAGCCCCGTGGCAGGCAGGACAGTGCGAGATGTCTTCTGGGCACGCAGCATGCTGCTTCCCATGCCCGGGACAAACTGCGAGCAGGTGCCTGGCTTGCGCTTCTATGTGCCGAGACTTGGAGCTGGCCAGCGCGCACCTTCCCGCTGTGTGTGCTGCTGTCCGCAAACAGCCTCCAAACAAAGCAGGGCACTAAGGCAAGAGAGCTAAGCGCCCCAGGAGGGAATCTGCCTGCGAGGGAAGCTGTGCAGCACATCCCTTGTTCCGCTCGCCACTTCCCTGACTCTTAGGCAAAGCCCATCTCAGCTGGCTTGTAGGCGTGCCTCCGTGGTCAGAAGCAGCCCCGTGGCAGGCAGGACAGTGCGAGATGTCTTCTGGGCACACAGCATGCTACTTCCCACGCCCGGGAGAAACCGCGAGCAGGTGCCTCGCTTGCGCTTCTATGTGCCGAGACTTGGAGCTGTCCAGCGCGCACCTTCCCGCTGTGTGTGCTGCTGTCCGCAAACAGCCTCCAAACAAAGCAGGGCACTAAGGCAAGAGAAGTAAGCGCCCCAGGAGGGAATCTGCCTGCGAGGGAAGCTGTGCAGCACATCCCTTGTTCCGCTCGCCACTTCCCTGACTCTTAGGCAAAGCCCATCTCAGCTGGCTTGTAGGCATGCCTCCGTGCTCAGAAGCAGCCCCGTGGCAGGCAGGACAGTGCGGGATGTCTTCTGGGCACGCAGCATGCTGCTTCCCATGCCCGGGAAAAACTCCGAGCAGGTGCCTGGCTTGCGCTTCTATGTGCCGAGACTTGGAGCTGGCCAGCGCGCACCTTCCCGCTGTGTGTGCTGCTGTCCGCAAACAGCCTCCAAACAAAGCAGGGCACTAAGGAAGGAGAACTAAGAGCCCCAGGAGGGAATCTGCCTGCGAGGGAAGCTGTGCAGCACATCCCTTGTTCCGCTCGCCACTTCCCTGACTCTTAGGCAAAGCCCATCTCAGCTGGCTTGTAGGTGTGCCTCCGTGCTCAGAAGCAGCCCCGTGGCAGGCAGGACAGTGCGAGATGTCTTCTGGGCATGCAGCATGCTGCTTCCCATGCCCGGGACAAACCGCGAGCAGGTGCCTGGCTTGCGCTTCTATGTGCCGAGACTTGGAGCTGGCCAGCGCGCACCTTCCCGCTGTGTGTGCTGCTGTCCGCAAACAGCCTCCAAACAAAGCAGGGCACTAAGGCAAGAGAACTAAGAGCCCCAGGAGGGAATCTGCCTGCGAGGGAAGCTGTGCAGCACATCCCTTGTTCCGCTCGCCACTTCCCTGACTCTTAGGCAAAGCCCATCTCAGCTGGCTTGTAGGCGTGCCTCCGTGCTCAGAAGCAGCCCCGTGGCAGGCAGGACAGTGCGAGATGTCTTCTGGGCACGCAGCATGCTGCTTCCCATGCCCGGGACAAACCGCGAGCAGGTGCCTGGCTTGCGCTTCTATGTGCCGAGACTTGGAGCTGGCCAGCGCGCACCTTCCCGCTGTGTGTGCTGCTGTCCGCAAACAGCCTCCAAACAAAGCAGGGCACTAAGGCAGGAGAACTAAGAGCCCCAGGAGGGAATCTGCCTGCAAGGGAACCTGTGCAGCACATCCCTTGTTCCGCTCGCCACTTCCCTGACTCTTAGGCAAAGCCCATCTCAGCTGGCTTGTAGGCATGCCTCCGTGCTCAGAAGCAGCCCCGTGGCAGGCAGGACAGTGCGAGATGTCTTCTGGGCACGCAGCATGCTGCTTCCCATGCCCGGGACAAACCGCGAGCAGGTGCCTCGCTTGCGCTTCTATGTGCCGAGACTTGGAGCTGGCCAGAGCGCACCTTCCCGCTGTGTGTGCTGCTGTCCGCAAACAGCCTCCAAACAAAGCAGGGCACTAAGGCAAGAGAACTAAGAGCCCCAGGAGGGAATCTGCCTGCGAGGGAAGCTGTGCAGCACATCCCTTGTTCCGCTCGCCACTTCCCTGACTCTTAGGCAAAGCCCATCTCAGCTGGCTTGTAGGCGTGCCTCCATGCTCAGAAGCAGCCCCGTGGCAGGCAGGACAGTGCGGGATGTCTTCTGGGCACGCAGCATGCTGCTTCCCATGCCCGGGACAAACCGCGAGCAGGTGCCTGGCTTGCGCTTCTATGTGCCGAGAGTTGGAGCTGGCCAGCGCGCACCTTCCCGCTGTGTGTGCTGCTGTCCGCAAACAGCCTCCAAACAAAGCAGGGCACTAAGGCAAGAGAACTAAGAGCCCCAGGAGGGAATCTGCCTGCGAGGGAACCTGTGCAGCACATCCCTTGTTCCGCTCGCCACTTCCCTGACTCTTAGGCAAAGCCCATCTCAGCTGGCTTGTAGGCATGCCTCCGTGCTCAGAAGCAGCCCCGTGGCAGGCAGGACAGTGCGAGATGTCTTCTGGGCACGCAGCATGCTGCTTCCCATGCCCGGGACAAACTGCGAGCAGGTGCCTGGCTTGCGCTTCTATGTGCCGAGACTTGGAGCTGGCCAGCGCGCACCTTCCCGCTGTGTGTGCTGCTGTCCGCAAACAGCCTCCAAACAAAGCAGGGCACTAAGGCAAGAGAGCTAAGCGCCCCAGGAGGGAATCTGCCTGCGAGGGAAGCTGTGCAGCACATCCCTTGTTCCGCTCGCCACTTCCCTGACTCTTAGGCAAAGCCCATCTCAGCTGGCTTGTAGGCGTGCCTCCGTGGTCAGAAGCAGCCCCGTGGCAGGCAGGACAGTGCGAGATGTCTTCTGGGCACACAGCATGCTACTTCCCACGCCCGGGAGAAACCGCGAGCAGGTGCCTCGCTTGCGCTTCTATGTGCCGAGACTTGGAGCTGTCCAGCGCGCACCTTCCCGCTGTGTGTGCTGCTGTCCGCAAACAGCCTCCAAACAAAGCAGGGCACTAAGGCAAGAGAAGTAAGCGCCCCAGGAGGGAATCTGCCTGCGAGGGAAGCTGTGCAGCACATCCCTTGTTCCGCTCGCCACTTCCCTGACTCTTAGGCAAAGCCCATCTCAGCTGGCTTGTAGGCATGCCTCCGTGCTCAGAAGCAGCCCCGTGGCAGGCAGGACAGTGCGGGATGTCTTCTGGGCACGCAGCATGCTGCTTCCCATGCCCGGGAAAAACTCCGAGCAGGTGCCTGGCTTGCGCTTCTATGTGCCGAGACTTGGAGCTGGCCAGCGCGCACCTTCCCGCTGTGTGTGCTGCTGTCCGCAAACAGCCTCCAAACAAAGCAGGGCACTAAGGAAGGAGAACTAAGAGCCCCAGGAGGGAATCTGCCTGCGAGGGAAGCTGTGCAGCACATCCCTTGTTCCGCTCGCCACTTCCCTGACTCTTAGGCAAAGCCCATCTCAGCTGGCTTGTAGGTGTGCCTCCGTGCTCAGAAGCAGCCCCGTGGCAGGCAGGACAGTGCGAGATGTCTTCTGGGCATGCAGCATGCTGCTTCCCATGCCCGGGACAAACCGCGAGCAGGTGCCTGGCTTGCGCTTCTATGTGCCGAGACTTGGAGCTGGCCAGCGCGCACCTTCCCGCTGTGTGTGCTGCTGTCCGCAAACAGCCTCCAAACAAAGCAGGGCACTAAGGCAAGAGAACTAAGAGCCCCAGGAGGGAATCTGCCTGCGAGGGAAGCTGTGCAGCACATCCCTTGTTCCGCTCGCCACTTCCCTGACTCTTAGGCAAAGCCCATCTCAGCTGGCTTGTAGGCGTGCCTCCGTGCTCAGAAGCAGCCCCGTGGCAGGCAGGACAGTGCGAGATGTCTTCTGGGCACGCAGCATGCTGCTTCCCATGCCCGGGACAAACCGCGAGCAGGTGCCTGGCTTGCGCTTCTATGTGCCGAGACTTGGAGCTGGCCAGCGCGCACCTTCCCGCTGTGTGTGCTGCTGTCCGCAAACAGCCTCCAAACAAAGCAGGGCACTAAGGCAGGAGAACTAAGAGCCCCAGGAGGGAATCTGCCTGCAAGGGAACCTGTGCAGCACATCCCTTGTTCCGCTCGCCACTTCCCTGACTCTTAGGCAAAGCCCATCTCAGCTGGCTTGTAGGCATGCCTCCGTGCTCAGAAGCAGCCCCGTGGCAGGCAGGACAGTGCGAGATGTCTTCTGGGCACGCAGCATGCTGCTTCCCATGCCCGGGACAAACCGCGAGCAGGTGCCTCGCTTGCGCTTCTATGTGCCGAGACTTGGAGCTGGCCAGAGCGCACCTTCCCGCTGTGTGTGCTGCTGTCCGCAAACAGCCTCCAAACAAAGCAGGGCACTAAGGCAAGAGAACTAAGAGCCCCAGGAGGGAATCTGCCTGCGAGGGAAGCTGTGCAGCACATCCCTTGTTCCGCTCGCCACTTCCCTGACTCTTAGGCAAAGCCCATCTCAGCTGGCTTGTAGGCGTGCCTCCATGCTCAGAAGCAGCCCCGTGGCAGGCAGGACAGTGCGGGATGTCTTCTGGGCACGCAGCATGCTGCTTCCCATGCCCGGGACAAACCGCGAGCAGGTGCCTGGCTTGCGCTTCTATGTGCCGAGAGTTGGAGCTGGCCAGCGCGCACCTTCCCGCTGTGTGTGCTGCTGTCCGCAAACAGCCTCCAAACAAAGCAGGGCACTAAGGCAAGAGAACTAAGAGCCCCAGGAGGGAATCTGCCTGCGAGGGAACCTGTGCAGCACATCCCTTGTTCCGCTCGCCACTTCCCTGACTCTTAGGCAAAGCCCATCTCAGCTGGCTTGTAGGCATGCCTCCGTGCTCAGAAGCAGCCCCGTGGCAGGCAGGACAGTGCGAGATGTCTTCTGGGCACGCAGCATGCTGCTTCCCATGCCCGGGACAAACTGCGAGCAGGTGCCTGGCTTGCGCTTCTATGTGCCGAGACTTGGAGCTGGCCAGCGCGCACCTTCCCGCTGTGTGTGCTGCTGTCCGCAAACAGCCTCCAAACAAAGCAGGGCACTAAGGCAGGAGAACTAAGAGCCCCAGGAGGGAATCTGCCTGCGAGGGAAGCTGTGCAGCACATCCCTTGTTCCGCTCGCCACTTCCCTGACTCTTAGGCAAAGCCCATCTCAGCTGGCTTGTAGGCGTGCCTCCGTGCTCAGAAGCAGCCCCGTGGCAGGCAGGACAGTGCGGGATGTCTTCTGGGCACGCAGCATGCTGCTTCCCATGCCCGGGACAAACTGCGAGCAGGTGCCTGGCTTGCGCTTCTATGTGCCGAGACTTGGAGCTGGCCAGCGCGCACCTTCCAGCCTTGTGTGCTGCTGTCCGCAAACAGCCTCCAAACAAAGCAGGGCACTAAGGCAAGAGAAGTAAGAGCCCCGGAGGGAATCTGCCTGCGAGGGAAGCTGTGCAGCACATCCCTTGTTCCGCTCGCCACTTCCCTGACTCTTAGGCAAAGCCCATCTCAGCTGGCTTGTAGGCGTGCCTCCGTGCTCAGAAGCAGCCCCGTGGCAGGCAGGACAGTGCGGGATGTCTTCTGGGCACGCAGCATGCTGCTTCCCATGCCCGGGACAAACTGCGAGCAGGTGCCTGGCTTGCGCTTCTATGTGCCGAGACTTGGAGCTGGCCAGCGCGCACCTTCCCGCTGTGTGTGCTGCTGTCCGCAAACAGCCTCCAAACAAAGCAGGGCACTAAGGCAAGAGAACTAAGAGCCCCAGGAGGGAATCTGCCTGCGAGGGAAGCTGTGCAGCACATCCCTTGTTCCGCTCGCCACTTCCCTGACTCTTAGGCAAAGCCCATCTCAGCTGGCTTGTAGGCGTGCCTCCGTGCTCAGAAGCAGCCCCGTGGCAGGCAGGACAGTGCGGGATGTCTTCTGGGCACGCAGCATGCTGCTTCCCATGCCCGCGACAAACTGCGAGCAGGTGCCTGGCTTGCGCTTCTATGTGCCGAGACTTGGAGCTGGCCAGCGCGCACCTTCCCGCTGTGTGTGCTGCTGTCCGCAAACAGCCTCCAAACAAAGCAGGGCACTAAGGCAAGAGAACTAAGAGCCCCAGGAGGGAATCTGCCTGCGAGGGAAGCTGTGCAGCACATCCCTTGTTCCTCTCGCCACTTCCCTGACTCTTAGGCAAAGCCCATGTCAGCTGGCTTGTAGGCGTGCCTCCGTGCTCAGAAGCAGCCCCGTGGCAGGCAGGACAGTGCGGGATGTCTTCTGGGCACGCAGCATGCTGCTTCCCATGCCCGGGACAAACCGCGAGCAGGTGCCTGGCTTGCGCTTCTATGTGCCGAGACTTGGAGCTGGCCAGCGCGCACCTTCCCGCTGTGTGTGCTGCTGTCCGCAAACAGCCTCCAAACAAAGCAGGGCACTAAGGCAAGAGAAGTAAGAGCCCCGGAGGGAATCTGCCTGCGAGGGAAGCTGTGCAGCACATCCCTTGTTCCGCTCGCCACTTCCCTGACTCTTAGGCAAAGCCCATCTCAGCTGGCTTGTAGGCGTGCCTCCGTGCTCAGAAGCAGCCCCGTGGCAGGCAGGACAGTGCGGGATGTCTTCTGGGCACGCAGCATGCTGCTTCCCATGCCCGGGACAAACTGCGAGCAGGTGCCTCGCTTGCGCTTCTATGTGCCGAGACTTGGAGCTGGCCAGTGAGCACCTTCCCGCCTTGTGTGCTGCTGTCCGCAAACAGCCTCCAAACAAAGCAGGGCACTAAGGCAAGAGAACTAAGAGCCCCAGGAGGGAATCTGCCTGCGAGGGAACCTGTGCAGCACATCCCTTGTTCCGCTCGCCACTTCCCTGACTCTTAGGCAAAGCCCATCTCAGCTGGCTTGTAGGCGTGCCTCCGTGCTCAGAAGCAGCCCCGTGGCAGGCAGGACAGTGCGGGATGTCTTCTGGGCACGCAGCATGCTGCTTCCCATGCCCGGGACAAACTGCGAGCAGGTGCCTGGCTTGCGCTTCTATGTGCCGAGACTTGGAGCTGGCCAGCGCGCACCTTCCCGCTGTGTGTGCTGCTGTCCGCAAACAGCCTCCAAACAAAGCAGGGCACTAAGGCAGGAGAACTAAGAGCCCCAGGAGGGAATCTGCCTGCGAGGGAAGCTGTGCAGCACATCCCTTGTTCCGCTCGCCACTTCCCTGACTCTTAGGCAAAGCACATCTCAGCTGGCTTTTAGGTGTGCCTCCATGCTCAGAAGCAGCCCCGTGGCAGGCAGGACAGTGTGGGATGTCTTCTGGGCACGCAGCATGCTGCTTCCCACGCCCGGGACAAACTGCGAGCAGGTGCCTGGCTTGCGCTTCTATGTGCCGAGACTTGGAGCTGGCCAGCGCGCACCTTCCCGCTGTGTGTGCTGCTGTCCGCAAACAGCCTCCAAACAAAGCAGGGCACTAAGGCAAGAGAAGTAAGCGCCCCAGGAGGGAATCTGCCTGCGAGGGAAGCTGTGCAGCACATCCCTTGTTCCGCTCGCCACTTCCCTGACTCTTAGGCAAAGCCCATCTCAGCTGGCTTGTAGGCGTGCCTCCGTGCTCAGAAGCAGCCCCGTGGCAGGCAGGACAGTGCGAGATGTCTTCTGGGCATGCAGCATGCTGCTTCCCACGCCCGGGACAAATTGCGAGCAGGTGCCTCGCTTGCGCTTCTATGTGCCGAGACTTGGAGCTGGCCAGCGCGCACCTTCCCGCCTTGTGTTCTGCTGTCCGCAAACAGCCTCCAAACAAAGCAGGGCACTAAGGCAAGAGAATTAAGCGCCCCAGGAGGGAATCTGCCTGCGAGGGAAGCTGTGCAGCACATCCCTTGTTCCGCTCGCCACTTCCCTGACTCTTAGGCAAAGCCCATCGCAGCTGGCTTGTAGGCGTGCCTCCGTGCTCAGAAGCAGCCCCGTGGCAGGCAGGACAGTGCGGGATGTCTTCTGGGCACGCAGCATGCTTCTTCCCACGCCCGGGACAAACTGCGAGCAGGTGCCTGGCTTGCGCTTCTATGTGCCGAGACTTGGAGCTGGCCAGCGCGCACCTTCCCGCTGTGTGTGCTGCTGTCCGCAAACAGCCTCCAAACAAAGCAGGGCGCTAAGGCAGGAGAAGTAAGCGCCCCAGGAGGGAATCTGCCTGCGAGGGAACCTGTGCAGCACATCCCTTGTTCCGCTCAACACTTCCCTGACTCTTAGGCAAAGCCCATCTCAGCTGGCTTGTAGGTGTGCCTCCGTGCTCAGAAGCAGCCCCGTGGCAGGCAGGACAGTGCGAGATGTCTTCTGGGCATGCAGCATGCTGCTTCCCATGCCCGGGACAAACTGCGAGCAGGTGCCTGGCTTGCGCTTCTATGTGCCGAGAGTTGGAGCTGGCCAGCGCGCACCTTCCCGCTGTGTGTGCTGCTGTCCGCAAACAGCCTCCAAACAAAGCAGGGCACTAAGGCAAGAGAACTAAGAGCCCCAGGAGGGAATCTGCCTGCGAGGGAAGCTGTGCAGCACATGCCTTGTTCCGCTCGCCACTTCCCTGACTCTTAGGCAAAGCCCATCTCAGCTGGCTTGTAGGCATGCCTCCGTGCTCAGAAGCAGCCCCGTGGCGGGCAGGACAGTGCGGGATGTCTTCTGGGCACGCAGCATGCTGCTTCCCACGCCCGGGACAAACTGCGAGCAGGTGCCTGGCTTGCGCTTCTATGTGCCGAGACTTGGAGCTGGCCAGCGCGCACCTTCCCGCTGTGTGTGCTGCTGTCCGCAAACAGCCTCCAAACATAGCAGGGCACTAAGGCAAGAGAGCTAAGCGCCCCAGGAGGGAATCTGCCTGCGAGGGAAGCTGTGCAGCACATCCCTTGTTCCGCTCGACACTTCCCTGACTCTTAGGCAAAGCCCATCTCAGCTGGCTTGTAGGCATGCCTCCGTGCTCAGAAGCAGCCCCGTGGCAGGCAGGACAGTGCGGGATGTCTTCTGGGCACGCAGCATGCTGCTTCCCATGCCCGCGACAAACCGCGAGCAGGTGCCTGGCTTGCGCTTCTATGTGCCGAGAGTTGGAGCTGGCCAGCGCGCACCTTCCCGCTGTGTGTGCTGCTGTCCGCAAACAGCCTCCAAACAAAGCAGGGCACTAAGGCAGGAGAAGTAAGCGCCCCAGGAGGGAATCTGCCTGCGAGGGAAGCTGTGCAGCACATCCCTTGTTCCGCTCGCCACTTCCCTGACTCTTAGGCAAAGCCCATCTCAGCTGGCTTGTAGGCGTGCCTCCGTGCTCAGAAGCAGCCCCGTGGCAGGCAGAAGAGTGCGAGATGTCTTCTGGGCACGCAGCATGCTGCTTCCCATGCCCGGGACAAACTGCGAGCAGGTGCCTGGCTTGCGCTTCAATCTGCCGAGACTTGGAGCTGGCCAGCGCGCACCTTCCCGCTGTGTGTGCTGCTGTCCGCAAACAGCCTCCAAACAAAGCAGGGCACTAAGGCAAGAGAACTAAGAGCCCCAGGAGGGAATCTGCCTGCGAGGGAAGCTGTGCAGCACATCCCTTGTTCCGCTCGCCACTTCCCTGACTCTTAGGCAAAGCCCATCTCAGCTGGCTTGTAGGCGTGCCTCCGTGCTCAGAAGCAGCCCCGTGGCAGGCAGGACAGTGCGGGATGTCTTCTGGGCACGCAGCATGCTGCTTCCCATGCCCGGGACAAACTGCGAGCAGGTGCCTGGCTTGCGCTTCTATGTGCCGAGACTTGGAGCTGGCCAGCGCGCACCTTCCCGCTGTGTGTGCTGCTGTCCGCAAACAGCCTCCAAACAAAGCAGGGCACTAAGGCAGGAGAAGTAAGCGCCCCAGGAGGGAATCTGCCTGCGAGGGAACCTGTGCAGCACATCCCTTGTTCCGCTCAACACTTCCCTGACTCTTAGGCAAAGCCCATCTCAGCTGGCTTGTAGGTGTGCCTCCGTGCTCAGAAGCAGCCCCGTGGCAGGCAGGACAGTGCGAGATGTCTTCTGGGCATGCAGCATGCTGCTTCCCATGCCCGGGACAAACTGCGAGCAGGTGCCTGGCTTGCGCTTCTATGTGCTGAGAGTTGGAGCTGGCCAGCGCGCACCTTCCCGCTGTGTGTGCTGCTGTCCGCAAACAGCCTCCAAACAAAGCAGGGCACTAAGGCAAGAGAACTAAGAGCCCCAGGAGGGAATCTGCCTGCGAGGGAAGCTGTGCAGCACATGCCTTGTTCCGCTCGCCACTTCCCTGACTCTTAGGCAAAGCCCATCTCAGCTGGCTTGTAGGCATGCCTCCGTGCTCAGAAGCAGCCCCGTGGCGGGCAGGACAGTGCGGGATGTCTTCTGGGCACGCAGCATGCTGCTTCCCACGCCCGGGACAAACTGCGAGCAGGTGCCTGGCTTGCGCTTCTATGTGCCGAGACTTGGAGCTGGCCAGCGCGCACCTTCCCGCTGTGTGTGCTGCTGTCCGCAAACAGCCTCCAAACATAGCAGGGCACTAAGGCAAGAGAGCTAAGCGCCCCAGGAGGGAATCTGCCTGCGAGGGAAGCTGTGCAGCACATCCCTTGTTCCGCTCGACACTTCCCTGACTCTTAGGCAAAGCCCATCTCAGCTGGCTTGTAGGCATGCCTCCGTGCTCAGAAGCAGCCCCGTGGCAGGCAGGACAGTGCGGGATGTCTTCTGGGCACGCAGCATGCTGCTTCCCATGCCCGCGACAAACCGCGAGCAGGTGCCTGGCTTGCGCTTCTATGTGCCGAGAGTTGGAGCTGGCCAGCGCGCACCTTCCCGCTGTGTGTGCTGCTGTCCGCAAACAGCCTCCAAACAAAGCAGGGCACTAAGGCAGGAGAAGTAAGCGCCCCAGGAGGGAATCTGCCTGCGAGGGAAGCTGTGCAGCACATCCCTTGTTCCGCTCGCCACTTCCCTGACTCTTAGGCAAAGCCCATCTCAGCTGGCTTGTAGGCGTGCCTCCGTGCTCAGAAGCAGCCCCGTGGCAGGCAGAAGAGTGCGAGATGTCTTCTGGGCACGCAGCATGCTGCTTCCCATGCCCGGGACAAACTGCGAGCAGGTGCCTGGCTTGCGCTTCAATCTGCCGAGACTTGGAGCTGGCCAGCGCGCACCTTCCCGCTGTGTGTGCTGCTGTCCGCAAACAGCCTCCAAACAAAGCAGGGCACTAAGGCAAGAGAACTAAGAGCCCCAGGAGGGAATCTGCCTGCGAGGGAAGCTGTGCAGCACATCCCTTGTTCCGCTCGCCACTTCCCTGACTCTTAGGCAAAGCCCATCTCAGCTGGCTTGTAGGCGTGCCTCCGTGCTCAGAAGCAGCCCCGTGGCAGGCAGGACAGTGCGGGATGTCTTCTGGGCACGCAGCATGCTGCTTCCCATGCCCGGGACAAACCGCGAGCAGGTGCCTGGCTTGCGCTTCTATGTGCCGAGACTTGGAGCTGGCCAGCGCGCACCTTCCCGCTGTGTGTGCTGCTGTCCGCAAACAGCCTCCAAACAAAGCAGGGCACTAAGGCAAGAGAAGTAAGAGCCCCGGAGGGAATCTGCCTGCGAGGGAAGCTGTGCAGCACATCCCTTGTTCCGCTCGCCACTTCCCTGACTCTTAGGCAAAGCCCATCTCAGCTGGCTTGTAGGCGTGCCTCCGTGCTCAGAAGCAGCCCCGTGGCAGGCAGGACAGTGCGGGATGTCTTCTGGGCACGCAGCATGCTGCTTCCCATGCCCGGGACAAACTGCGAGCAGGTGCCTGGCTTGCGCTTCTATGTGCCGAGACTTGGAGCTGGCCAGTGAGCACCTTCCCGCCTTGTGTGCTGCTGTCCGCAAACAGCCTCCAAACAAAGCAGGGCACTAAGGCAAGAGAACTAAGAGCCCCAGGAGGGAATCTGCCTGCGAGGGAAGCTGTGCAGCACATCCCTTGTTCCTCTCGCCACTTCCCTGACTCTTAGGCAAAGCCCATCTCAGCTGGCTTGTAGGCGTGCCTCCGTGCTCAGAAGCAGCCCCGTGGCAGGCAGGACAGTGCGGGATGTCTTCTGGGCACGCAGCATGCTGCTTCCCATGCCCGGGACAAACCGCGAGCAGGTGCCTGGCTTGCGCTTCTATGTGCCGAGACTTGGAGCTGGCCAGCGCGCACCTTCCCGCTGTGTGTGCTGCTGTCCGCAAACAGCCTCCAAACAAAGCAGGGCACTAAGGCAAGAGAACTAAGAGCCCCAGGAGGGAATCTGCCTGCGAGGGAACCTGTGCAGCACATCCCTTGTTCCGCTCGCCACTTCCCTGACTCTTAGGCAAAGCCCATCTCAGCTGGCTTGTAGGCGTGCCTCCGTGCTCAGAAGCAGCCCCGTGGCAGGCAGGACAGTGCGGGATGTCTTCTGGGCACGCAGCATGCTGCTTCCCATGCCCGGGACAAACTGCGAGCAGGTGCCTGGCTTGTGCTTCTATGTGCCGAGACTTGGAGCAAGCCAGCGCGCACCTTCCCGCTGTGTGTGCTGCTGTCCGCAAACAGCCTCCAAACAAAGCAGGGCACTAAGGCAGGAGAACTAAGAGCCCCAGGAGGGAATCTGCCTGCGAGGGAAGCTGTGCAGCACATCCCTTGTTCCGCTCGCCACTTCCCTGACTCTTAGGCAAAGCACATCTCAGCTGGCTTTTAGGTGTGCCTCCGTGCTCAGAAGCAGCCCCGTGGCAGGCAGGACAGTGCGGGATGTCTTCTGGGCACGCAGCATGCTGCTTCCCACGCCCGGGACAAACTGCGAGCAGGTGCCTGGCTTGCGCTTCTATGTGCCGAGACTTGGAGCTGGCCAGCGCGCACCTTCCCGCTGTGTGTGCTGCTGTCCGCAAACAGCCTCCAAACAAAGCAGGGCACTAAGGCAAGAGAATTAAGCGCCCCAGGAGGGAATCTGCCTGCGAGGGAAGCTGTGCAGCACATCCCTTGTTCCGCTCGCCACTTCCCTGACTCTTAGGCAAAGCCCATCTCAGCTGGCTTGTAGGCGTGCCTCCGTGCTCAGAAGCAGCCCCGTGGCAGGCAGGACAGTGCGGGATGTCTTCTGGGCACGCAGCATGCTACTTCCCACGCCCGGGACAAACTGCGAGCAGGTGCCTGGCTTGCGCTTCTATGTGCCGAGACTTGGAGCTGGCCAGCGCGCACCTTCCCGCTGTGTGTGCTGCTGTCCGCAAACAGCCTCCAAACAAAGCAGGGCGCTAAGGCAGGAGAACTAAGAGCCCCAGGAGGGAATCTGCCTGCGAGGGAAGCTGTGCAGCACATCCCTTGTTCCGCTCGCCACTTCCATGACTCTTAGGCAAAGCCCATCTCAGCTGGCTTGTAGGCATGCCTCCGTGCTCAGAAGCAGCCCCGTGGCAGGCAGGACAGTGCGAGATGTCTTCTGGGCACGCAGCATGCTGCTTCCCATGCCCGGGACAAACCGCGAGCAGGTGCCTCGCTTGCGCTTCTATGTGCCGAGAGTTGGAGCTGGCCAGCGCGCACCTTCCCGCTGTGTGTGCTGCTGTCCGCAAACAGCCTCCAAACAAAGCAGGGCACTAAGGCAGGAGAAGTAAGCGCCCCAGGAGGGAATCTGCCTGCGAGGGAAGCTGTGCAGCACATCCCTTGTTCCGCTCGCCACTTCCATGACTCTTAGGCAAAGCCCATCGCAGCTGGCTTGTAGGCGTGCCTCCGTGCTCAGAAGCAGTCCCGTGGCAGGCAGGACAGTGCAGGATGTCTTCTGGGCACGCAGCATGCTGCTTCCCATGCCCGGGACAAACCGCGAGCAGGTGCCTGGCTTGCGCTTCAATCTGCCGAGACTTGGAGCTGGCCAGAGCGCACCTTCCCGCTGTGTGTGCTGCTGTCCGCAAACAGCCTCCAAACAAAGCAGGGCACTAAGGCAAGAGAACTAAGAGCCCCAGGAGGGAATCTGCCTGCGAGGGAAGCTGTGCAGCACATCCCTTGTTCCGCTCGCCACTTCCCTGACTCTTAGGCAAAGCCCATCTCAGCTGGCTTGTAGGCGTGCCTCCGTGCTCAGAAGCAGCCCCGTGGCAGGCAGGACAGTGCGGGATGTCTTCTGGGCACGCAGCATGCTGCTTCCCATGCCCGGGACAAACCGCGAGCAGGTGCCTGGCTTGCGCTTCTATGTGCCGAGAGTTGGAGCTGGCCAGCGCGCACCTTCCCGCTCTGTGTGCTGCTGTCCGCAAACAGCCTCCAAACAAAGCAGGGCACTAAGGCAAGAGAACTAAGAGCCCCAGGAGGGAATCTGCCTGCGAGGGAACCTGTGCAGCACATCCCTTGTTCCGCTCGCCACTTCCCTGACTCTTAGGCAAAGCCCATCTCAGCTGGCTTGTAGGCATGCCTCCGTGCTCAGAAGCAGCCCCGTGGCAGGCAGGACAGTGCGAGATGTCTTCTGGGCACGCAGCATGCTGCTTCCCATGCCCGGGACAAACTGCGAGCAGGTGCCTGGCTTGCGCTTCTATGTGCCGAGACTTGGAGCTGGCCAGCGCGCACCTTCCCGCTGTGTGTGCTGCTGTCCGCAAACAGCCTCCAAACAAAGCAGGGCACTAAGGCAGGAGAACTAAGAGCCCCAGGAGGGAATCTGCCTGCGAGGGAAGCTGTGCAGCACATCCCTTGTTCCGCTCGACACTTCCCTGACTCTTAGGCAAAGCCCATCGCAGCTGGCTTGTAGGCGTGCCTCCGTGCTCAGAAGCAGCCCCGTGGCAGGCAGGACAGTGCTTGATGTCTTCTGGGCACGCAGCATGCTGCTTCCCATGCCCGGGACAAACTGCGAGCAGGTGCCTGGCTTGCGCTTCAATCTGCCGAGACTTGGAGCTGGCCAGCGCGCACCTTCCCGCTGTGTGTGCTGCTGTCCGCAAACAGCCTCCAAACAAAGCAGGGCACTAAGGCAAGAGAACTAAGAGCCCCAGGAGGGAATCTGCCTGCGAGGGAAGCTGTGCAGCACATCCCTTGTTCCGCTCGCCACTTCCCTGACTCTTAGGCAAAGCCCATCTCAGCTGGCTTGTAGGCGTGCCTCCGTGCTCAGAAGCAGCCCCGTGGCAGGCAGGACAGTGCGGGATGTCTTCTGGGCACGCAGCATGCTGCTTCCCATGCCCGCGACAAACTGCGAGCAGGTGCCTGGCTTGTGCTTCTATGTGCCGAGACTTGGAGCTGGCCAGCGCGCACCTTCCCGCCTTGTGTGCTGCTGTCCGCAAACAGCCTCCAAACAAAGCAGGGCACTAAGGCAGGAGAACTAAGAGCCCCAGGAGGGAATCTGCCTGCGAGGGAAGCTGTGCAGCACATCCCTTGTTCCGCTCGCCACTTCCCTGACTCTTAGGCAAAGCCCATCTCAGCTGGCTTTTAGGTGTGCCTCCGTGCTCAGAAGCAGCCCCGTGGCAGGCAGGACAGTGCGGGATGTCTTCTGGGCACGCAGCATGCTGCTTCCCATGCCCGGGACAAACTGCGAGCAGGTGCCTGGCTTGCGCTTCTATGTGCCGAGACTTGGAGCTGGCCAGCGCGCACCTTCCAGCCTTGTGTGCTGCTGTCCGCAAACAGCCTCCAAACAAAGCAGGGCACTAAGGCAAGAGAAGTAAGAGCCCCGGAGGGAATCTGCCTGCGAGGGAAGCTGTGCAGCACATCCCTTGTTCCGCTCGCCACTTCCCTGACTCTTAGGCAAAGCCCATCTCAGCTGGCTTGTAGGCGTGCCTCCGTGCTCAGAAGCAGCCCCGTGGCAGGCAGGACAGTGCGGGATGTCTTCTGGGCACGCAGCATGCTGCTTCCCATGCCCGGGACAAACTGCGAGCAGGTGCCTGGCTTGCGCTTCTATGTGCCGAGACTTGGAGCTGGCCAGCGCGCACCTTCCCGCTGTGTGTGCTGCTGTCCGCAAACAGCCTCCAAACAAAGCAGGGCACTAAGGCAAGAGAACTAAGAGCCCCGGAGGGAATCTGCCTGCGAGGGAAGCTGTGCAGCACATCCCTTGTTCCTCTCGCCACTTCCCTGACTCTTAGGCAAAGCCCATCTCAGCTGGCTTGTAGGCGTGCCTCCGTGCTCAGAAGCAGCCCCGTGGCAGGCAGGACAGTGCGGGATGTCTTCTGGGCACGCAGCATGCTGCTTCCCATGCCCGGGACAAACCGCGAGCAGGTGCCTGGCTTGCGCTTCTATGTGCCGAGACTTGGAGCTGGCCAGCGTGCACCTTCCCGCTGTGTGTGCTGCTGTCCGCAAACAGCCTCCAAACAAAGCAGGGCACTAAGGCAAGAGAAGTAAGAGCCCCGGAGGGAATCTGCCTGCGAGGGAAGCTGTGCAGCACATCCCTTGTTCCGCTCGCCACTTCCCTGACTCTTAGGCAAAGCCCATCTCAGCTGGCTTGTAGGCGTGCCTCCGTGCTCAGAAGCAGCCCCGTGGCAGGCAGGACAGTGCGGGATGTCTTCTGGGCACGCAGCATGCTGCTTCCCATGCCCGGGACAAACTGCGAGCAGGTGCCTGGCTTGCGCTTCTATGTGCCGAGACTTGGAGCTGGCCAGTGAGCACCTTCCCGCCTTGTGTGCTGCTGTCCGCAAACAGCCTCCAAACAAAGCAGGGCACTAAGGCAAGAGAACTAAGAGCCCCAGGAGGGAATCTGCCTGCGAGGGAACCTGTGCAGCACATCCCTTGTTCCGCTCGCCACTTCCCTGACTCTTAGGCAAAGCCCATCTCAGCTGGCTTGTAGGCGTGCCTCCGTGCTCAGAAGCAGCCCCGTGGCAGGCAGGACAGTGCGGGATGTCTTCTGGGCACGCAGCATGCTGCTTCCCATGCCCGGGACAAACTGCGAGCAGGTGCCTGGCTTGCGCTTCTATGTGCCGAGACTTGGAGCTGGCCAGCGCGCACCTTCCCGCTGTGTGTGCTGCTGTCCGCAAACAGCCTCCAAACAAAGCAGGGCACTAAGGCAGGAGAACTAAGAGCCCCAGGAGGGAATCTGCCTGCGAGGGAAGCTGTGCAGCACATCCCTTGTTCCGCTCGCCACTTCCCTGACTCTTAGGCAAAGCCCATCTCAGCTGGCTTTTAGGTGTGCCTCCATGCTCAGAAGCAGCCCCGTGGCAGGCAGGACAGTGCGAGATGTCTTCTGGGCATGCAGCATGCTGCTTCCCACGCCCGGGACAAATTGCGAGCAGGTGCCTCGCTTGCGCTTCTATGTGCCGAGACTTGGAGCTGGCCAGTGAGCACCTTCCCGCCTTGTGTGCTGCTGTCCGCAAACAGCCTCCAAACAAAGCAGGGCACTAAGGCAAGAGAAGTAAGCGCCCCAGGAGGGAATCTGCCTGCGAGGGAAGCTGTGCAGCACATCCCTTGTTCCGCTCGCCACTTCCCTGACTCTTAGGCAAAGCCCATCGCAGCTGGCTTGTAGGCGTGCCTCCATGCTCAGAAGCAGCCCCGTGGCAGGCAGGACAGTGCGGGATGTCTTCTGGGCACGCAGCATGCTTCTTCCCACGCCCGGGACAAACTGCGAGCAGGTGCCTGGCTTGCGCTTCTATGTGCCGAGACTTGGAGCTGGCCAGCGCGCACCTTCCCGCTGTGTGTGCTGCTGTCCGCAAACAGCCTCCAAACAAAGCAGGGCGCTAAGGCAGGAGAACTAAGAGCCCCAGGAGGGAATCTGCCTGCGAGGGAAGCTGTGCAGCACATCCCTTGTTCCGCTCGCCACTTCCATGACTCTTAGGCAAAGCCCATCTCAGCTGGCTTGTAGGCGTGCCTCCGTGCTCAGAAGCAGCCCCGTGGCAGGCAGGACAGTGCGGGATGTCTTCTGGGCACGCAGCATGCTGCTTCCCATGCCCGGGACAAACTGCGAGCAGGTGCCTGGCTTGCGCTTCTATGTGCCGAGACTTGGAGCTGGCCAGCGCGCACCTTCCCGCTGTGTGTGCTGCTGTCCGCAAACAGCCTCCAAACAAAGCAGGGCACTAAGGCAGGAGAAGTAAGCGCCCCAGGAGGGAATCTGCCTGCGAGGGAACCTGTGCAGCACATCCCTTGTTCCGCTCAACACTTCCCTGACTCTTAGGCAAAGCCCATCTCAGCTGGCTTGTAGGTGTGCCTCCGTGCTCAGAAGCAGCCCCGTGGCAGGCAGGACAGTGCGAGATGTCTTCTGGGCATGCAGCATGCTGCTTCCCATGCCCGGGACAAACTGCGAGCAGGTGCCTGGCTTGCGCTTCTATGTGCCGAGACTTGGAGCTGGCCAGCGCGCACCTTCCCGCTGTGTGTGCTGCTGTCCGCAAACAGCCTCCAAACAAAGCAGGGCACTAAGGCAAGAGAAGTAAGCGCCCCAGGAGGGAATCTGCCTGCGAGGGAAGCTGTGCAGCACATCCCTTGTTCCGCTCGCCACTTCCCTGACTCTTAGGCAAAGCCCATCTCAGCTGGCTTGTAGGCATGCCTCCGTGCTCAGAAGCAGCCCCGTGGCAGGCAGGACAGTGCGGGATGTCTTCTGGGCACGCAGCATGCTGCTTCCCATGCCCGGGACAAACTGCGAGCAGGTGCCTGGCTTGCGCTTCTATGTGCCGAGACTTGGAGCTGGCCAGCGCGCACCTTCCCGCTGTGTGTGCTGCTGTCCGCAAACAGCCTCCAAACAAAGCAGGGCACTAAGGCAAGAGAACTAAGAGCCCCAGGAGGGAATCTGCCTGCGAGGGAAGCTGTGCAGCACATCCCTTGTTCCGCTCGCCACTTCCCTGACTCTTAGGCAAAGCCCATCTCAGCTGGCTTTTAGGTGTGCCTCCGTGCTCAGAAGCAGCCCCGTGGCGGGCAGGACAGTGCGGGATGTCTTCTGGGCACGCAGCATGCTGCTTCCCATGCCCGGGACAAACTGCGAGCAGGTGCCTGGCTTGCGCTTCTATGTGCCGAGACTTGGAGCTGGCCAGCGCGCACCTTCCAGCCTTGTGTGCTGCTGTCCGCAAACAGCCTCCAAACAAAGCAGGGCACTAAGGCAAGAGAACTAAGAGCCCCAGGAGGGAATCTGCCTGCGAGGGAAGCTGTGCAGCACATCCCTTGTTCCTCTCGCCACTTCCCTGACTCTTAGGCAAAGCCCATCTCAGCTGGCTTGTAGGCGTGCCTCCGTGCTCAGAAGCAGCCCCGTGGCAGGCAGGACAGTGCGGGATGTCTTCTGGGCACGCAGCATGCTGCTTCCCATGCCCGGGACAAACTCCGAGCAGGTGCCTGGCTTGCGCTTCTATGTGCCGAGACTTGGAGCTGGCCAGCGCGCACCTTCCCGCTGTGTGTGCTGCTGTCCGCAAACAGCCTCCAAACAAAGCAGGGCACTAAGGCAAGAGAAGTAAGAGCCCCGGAGGGAATCTGCCTGCGAGGGAAGCTGTGCAGCACATCCCTTGTTCCGCTCGCCACTTCCCTGACTCTTAGGCAAAGCCCATCTCAGCTGGCTTGTAGGCGTGCCTCCGTGCTCAGAAGCAGCCCCGTGGCAGGCAGGACAGTGCGGGATGTCTTCTGGGCACGCAGCATGCTGCTTCCCATGCCCGCGACAAACTGCGAGCAGGTGCCTGGCTTGCGCTTCTATGTGCCGAGACTTGGAGCTGGCCAGTGAGCACCTTCCCGCCTTGTGTGCTGCTGTCCGCAAACAGCCTCCAAACAAAGCAGGGCACTAAGGCAAGAGAACTAAGAGCCCCAGGAGGGAATCTGCCTGCGAGGGAAGCTGTGCAGCACATCCCTTGTTCCTCTCGCCACTTCCCTGACTCTTAGGCAAAGCCCATCTCAGCTGGCTTGTAGGCGTGCCTCCGTGCTCAGAAGCAGCCCCGTGGCAGGCAGGACAGTGCGGGATGTCTTCTGGGCACGCAGCATGCTGCTTCCCATGCCCGGGACAAACCGCGAGCAGGTGCCTGGCTTGCGCTTCTATGTGCCGAGACTTGGAGCTGGCCAGCGCGCACCTTCCCGCTGTGTGTGCTGCTGTCCGCAAACAGCCTCCAAACAAAGCAGGGCACTAAGGCAAGAGAACTAAGAGCCCCAGGAGGGAATCTGCCTGCGAGGGAACCTGTGCAGCACATCCCTTGTTCCGCTCGCCACTTCCCTGACTCTTAGGCAAAGCCCATCTCAGCTGGCTTGTAGGCGTGCCTCCGTGCTCAGAAGCAGCCCCGTGGCAGGCAGGACAGTGCGGGATGTCTTCTGGGCACGCAGCATGCTGCTTCCCATGCCCGGGACAAACTGCGAGCAGGTGCCTGGCTTGCGCTTCTATGTGCCGAGACTTGGAGCTGGCCAGCGCGCACCTTCCCGCTGTGTGTGCTGCTGTCCGCAAACAGCCTCCAAACAAAGCAGGGCACTAAGGCAGGAGAACTAAGAGCCCCAGGAGGGAATCTGCCTGCGAGGGAAGCTGTGCAGCACATCCCTTGTTCCGCTCGCCACTTCCCTGACTCTTAGGCAAAGCCCATCTCAGCTGGCTTGTAGGCGTGCCTCCGTGCTCAGAAGCAGCCCCGTGGCAGGCAGGACAGTGCGGGATGTCTTCTGGGCACGCAGCATGCTGCTTCCCATGCCCGGGACAAACTGCGAGCAGGTGCCTGGCTTGCGCTTCAATCTGCCGAGACTTGGAGCTGGCCAGAGCGCACCTTCCCGCTGTGTGTGCTGCTGTCCGCAAACAGCCTCCAAACAAAGCAGGGCACTAAGGCAAGAGAACTAAGAGCCCCAGGAGGGAATCTGCCTGCGAGGGAAGCTGTGCAGCACATCCCTTGTTCCGCTCGCCACTTCCCTGACTCTTAGGCAAAGCCCATCTCAGCTGGCTTGTAGGCGTGCCTCCGTGCTCAGAAGCAGCCCCGTGGCAGGCAGGACAGTGCGGGATGTCTTCTGGGCACGCAGCATGCTGCTTCCCATGCCCGGGACAAACCGCGAGCAGGTGCCTGGCTTGCGCTTCTATGTGCCGAGACTTGGAGCTGGCCAGCGCGCACCTTCCCGCTGTGTGTGCTGCTGTCCGCAAACAGCCTCCAAACAAAGCAGGGCACTAAGGCAGGAGAACTAAGAGCCCCAGGAGGGAATCTGCCTGCGAGGGAAGCTGTGCAGCACATCCCTTGTTCCGCTCGCCACTTCCCTGACTCTTAGGCAAAGCCCATCTCAGCTGGCTTGTAGGCATGCCTCCGTGCTCAGAAGCAGCCCCGTGGCAGGCAGGACAGTGCGGGATGTCTTCTGGGCACGCAGCATGCTGCTTCCCATGCCCGCGACAAACCACGAGCAGGTGCCTGGCTTGCGCTTCTATGTGCCGAGAGTTGGAGCTGGCCAGCGCGCACCTTCCCGCTGTGTGTGCTGCTGTCCGCAAACAGCCTCCAAACAAAGCAGGGCACTAAGGCAGGAGAAGTAAGCGCCCCAGGAGGGAATCTGTCTGCGAGGGAAGCTGTGCAGCACATCCCTTGTTCCGCTCGCCACTTCCCTGACTCTTAGGCAAAGCCCATCTCAGCTGGCTTTTAGGTGTGCCTCCGTGCTCAGAAGCAGCCCCGTGGCAGGCAGGACAGTGCGGGATGTCTTCTGGGCACGCAGCATGCTGCTTCCCATGCCCGCGACAAACTGCGAGCAGGTGCCTGGCTTGCGCTTCTATGTGCCGAGACTTGGAGCTGGCCAGCGCGCACCTTCCCGCTGTGTGTGCTGCTGTCCGCAAACAGCCTCCAAACAAAGCAGGGCACTAAGGCAAGAGAAGTAAGAGCCCCGGAGGAATCTGCCTGCGAGGGAAGCTGTGCAGCACATCCCTTGTTCCGCTCGCCACTTCCCTGACTCTTAGGCAAAGCCCATCTCAGCTGGCTTGTAGGCGTGCCTCCGTGCTCAGAAGCAGCCCCGTGGCAGGCAGGACAGTGCGGGATGTCTTCTGGGCACGCAGCATGCTGCTTCCCATGCCCGGGACAAACTGCGAGCAGGTGCCTGGCTTGCGCTTCTATGTGCCGAGACTTGGAGCTGGCCAGCGCGCACCTTCCCGCTGTGTGTGCTGCTGTCCGCAAACAGCCTCCAAACAAAGCAGGGCACTAAGGCAAGAGAAGTAAGAGCCCCGGAGGGAATCTGCCTGCGAGGGAAGCTGTGCAGCACATCCCTTGTTCCGCTCGCCACTTCCCTGACTCTTAGGCAAAGCCCATCTCAGCTGGCTTGTAGGCGTGCCTCCGTGCTCAGAAGCAGCCCCGTGGCAGGCAGGACAGTGCGGGATGTCTTCTGGGCACGCAGCATGCTGCTTCCCATGCCCGGGACAAACTGCGAGCAGGTGCCTCGCTTGCGCTTCTATGTGCCGAGACTTGGAGCTGGCCAGTGAGCACCTTCCCGCCTTGTGTGCTGCTGTCCGCAAACAGCCTCCAAACAAAGCAGGGCACTAAGGCAAGAGAACTAAGAGCCCCAGGAGGGAATCTGCCTGCGAGGGAACCTGTGCAGCACATCCCTTGTTCCGCTCGCCACTTCCCTGACTCTTAGGCAAAGCCCATCTCAGCTGGCTTGTAGGCGTGCCTCCGTGCTCAGAAGCAGCCCCGTGGCAGGCAGGACAGTGCGGGATGTCTTCTGGGCACGCAGCATGCTGCTTCCCATGCCCGGGACAAACTGCGAGCAGGTGCCTGGCTTGCGCTTCTATGTGCCGAGAGTTGGAGCTGGCCAGCGCGCACCTTCCCGCTGTGTGTGCTGCTGTCCGCAAACAGCCTCCAAACAAAGCAGGGCACTAAGGCAGGAGAACTAAGAGCCCCAGGAGGGAATCTGCCTGCGAGGGAAGCTGTGCAGCACATCCCTTGTTCCGCTCGCCACTTCCCTGACTCTTAGGCAAAGCACATCTCAGCTGGCTTTTAGGTGTGCCTCCATGCTCAGAAGCAGCCCCGTGGCAGGCAGGACAGTGTGGGATGTCTTCTGGGCACGCAGCATGCTGCTTCCCACGCCCGGGACAAACTGCGAGCAGGTGCCTGGCTTGCGCTTCTATGTGCCGAGACTTGGAGCTGGCCAGCGCGCACCTTCCCGCTGTGTGTGCTGCTGTCCGCAAACAGCCTCCAAACAAAGCAGGGCACTAAGGCAAGAGAAGTAAGCGCCCCAGGAGGGAATCTGCCTGCGAGGGAAGCTGTGCAGCACATCCCTTGTTCCGCTCGCCACTTCCCTGACTCTTAGGCAAAGCCCATCTCAGCTGGCTTGTAGGCGTGCCTCCGTGGTCAGAAGCAGCCCCGTGGCAGGCAGGACAGTGCGGGATGTCTTCTGGGCATGCAGCATGCTGCTTCCCACGCCCGGGACAAATTGCGAGCAGGTGCCTGGCTTGCGCTTCTATGTGCCGAGACTTGGAGCTGGCCAGCGCGCACCTTCCCGCTGTGTGTGCTGCTGTCCGCAAACAGCCTCCAAACAAAGCAGGGCGCTAAGGCAGGAGAACTAAGAGCCCCAGGAGGGAATCTGCCTGCGAGGGAAGCTGTGCAGCACATCCCTTGTTCCGCTCGCCACTTCCCTGACTCTTAGGCAAAGCCCATCTCAGCTGGCTTGTAGGCGTGCCTCCGTGCTCAGAAGCAGCCCCGTGGCAGGCAGGACAGTGCGGGATGTCTTCTGGGCACGCAGCATGCTGCTTCCCATGCCCGGGACAAACTGCGAGCAGGTGCCTGGCTTGCGCTTCTATGTGCCGAGACTTGGAGCTGGCCAGCGCGCACCTTCCCGCTGTGTGTGCTGCTGTCCGCAAACAGCCTCCAAACAAAGCAGGGCACTAAGGCAGGAGAACTAAGAGCCCCAGGAGGGAATCTGCCTGCGAGGGAAGCTGTGCAGCACATCCCTTGTTCCGCTCGCCACTTCCCTGACTCTTAGGCAAAGCACATCTCAGCTGGCTTTTAGGTGTGCCTCCATGCTCAGAAGCAGCCCCGTGGCAGGCAGGACAGTGTGGGATGTCTTCTGGGCACGCAGCATGCTGCTTCCCACGCCCGGGACAAACTGCGAGCAGGTGCCTGGCTTGCGCTTCTATGTGCCGAGACTTGGAGCTGGCCAGCGCGCACCTTCCCGCTGTGTGTGCTGCTGTCCGCAAACAGCCTCCAAACAAAGCAGGGCACTAAGGCAAGAGAAGTAAGCGCCCCAGGAGGGAATCTGCCTGCGAGGGAAGCTGTGCAGCACATCCCTTGTTCCGCTCGCCACTTCCCTGACTCTTAGGCAAAGCCCATCTCAGCTGGCTTGTAGGCGTGCCTCCGTGGTCAGAAGCAGCCCCGTGGCAGGCAGGACAGTGCGAGATGTCTTCTGGGCATGCAGCATGCTGCTTCCCACGCCCGGGACAAATTGCGAGCAGGTGCCTCGCTTGCGCTTCTATGTGCCGAGACTTGGAGCTGGCCAGTGAGCACCTTCCCGCCTTGTGTGCTGCTGTCCGCAAACAGCCTCCAAACAAAGCAGGGCACTAAGGCAAGAGAATTAAGCGCCCCAGGAGGGAATCTGCCTGCGAGGGAAGCTGTGCAGCACATCCCTTGTTCCGCTCGCCACTTCCCTGACTCTTAGGCAAAGCCCATCTCAGCTGGCTTGTAGGCGTGCCTCCGTGCTCAGAAGCAGCCCCGTGGCAGGCAGGACAGTGCGGGATGTCTTCTGGGCACGCAGCATGCTACTTCCCACGCCCGGGACAAACTGCGAGCAGGTGCCTGGCTTGCGCTTCTATGTGCCGAGACTTGGAGCTGGCCAGCGCGCACCTTCCCGCTGTGTGTGCTGCTGTCCGCAAACAGCCTCCAAACAAAGCAGGGCGCTAAGGCAGGAGAACTAAGAGCCCCAGGAGGGAATCTGCCTGCGAGGGAAGCTGTGCAGCACATCCCTTGTTCCGCTCGCCACTTCCATGACTCTTAGGCAAAGCCCATCTCAGCTGGCTTGTAGGCGTGCCTCCGTGCTCAGAAGCAGCCCCGTGGCAGGCAGGACAGTGCGGGATGTCTTCTGGGCACGCAGCATGCTGCTTCCCATGCCCGGGACAAACTGCGAGCAGGTGCCTGGCTTGCGCTTCTATGTGCCGAGACTTGGAGCTGGCCAGCGCGCACCTTCCCGCTGTGTGTGCTGCTGTCCGCAAACAGCCTCCAAACAAAGCAGGGCACTAAGGCAGGAGAAGTAAGCGCCCCAGGAGGGAATCTGCCTGCGAGGGAACCTGTGCAGCACATCCCTTGTTCCGCTCAACACTTCCCTGACTCTTAGGCAAAGCCCATCTCAGCTGGCTTGTAGGTGTGCCTCCGTGCTCAGAAGCAGCCCCGTGGCAGGCAGAACAGTGCGAGATGTCTTCTGGGCATGCAGCATGCTGCTTCCCATGCCCGGGACAAACTGCGAGCAGGTGCCTGGCTTGCGCTTCTATGTGCCGAGAGTTGGAGCTGGCCAGCGCGCACCTTCCCGCTGTGTGTGCTGCTGTCCGCAAACAGCCTCCAAACAAAGCAGGGCACTAAGGCAAGAGAAGTAAGCGCCCCAGGAGGGAATCTGCCTGCGAGGGAAGCTGTGCAGCACATCCCTTGTTCCGCTCGCCACTTCCCTGACTCTTAGGCAAAGCCCATCTCAGCTGGCTTGTAGGCATGCCTCCGTGCTCAGAAGCAGCCCCGTGGCAGGCAGGACAGTGCGGGATGTCTTCTGGGCACGCAGCATGCTGCTTCCCATGCCCGGGACAAACTGCGAGCAGGTGCCTGGCTTGCGCTTCTATGTGCCGAGACTTGGAGCTGGCCAGCGCGCACCTTCCCGCTGTGTGTGCTGCTGTCCGCAAACAGCCTCCAAACAAAGCAGGGCACTAAGGCAAGAGAACTAAGAGCCCCAGGAGGGAATCTGCCTGCGAGGGAAGCTGTGCAGCACATCCCTTGTTCCGCTCGCCACTTCCCTGACTCTTAGGCAAAGCCCATCTCAGCTGGCTTGTAGGCATGCCTCCGTGCTCAGAAGCAGCCCCGTGGCGGGCAGGACAGTGCGGGATGTCTTCTGGGCACGCAGCATGCTGCTTCCCACGCCCGGGACAAACTGCGAGCAGGTGCCTGGCTTGCGCTTCTATGTGCCGAGACTTGGAGCTGGCCAGCGCGCACCTTCCCGCTGTGTGTGCTGCTGTCCGCAAACAGCCTCCAAACATAGCAGGGCACTAAGGCAAGAGAGCTAAGCGCCCCAGGAGGGAATCTGCCTGCGAGGGAAGCTGTGCAGCACATCCCTTGTTCCGCTCGACACTTCCCTGACTCTTAGGCAAAGCCCATCTCAGCTGGCTTGTAGACATGCCTCCGTGCTCAGAAGCAGCCCCGTGGCAGGCAGGACAGTGCGGGATGTCTTCTGGGCACGCAGCATGCTGCTTCCCATGCCCGCGACAAACCGCGAGCAGGTGCCTGGCTTGCGCTTCTATGTGCCGAGAGTTGGAGCTGGCCAGCGCGCACCTTCCCGCTGTGTGTGCTGCTGTCCGCAAACAGCCTCCAAACAAAGCAGGGCACTAAGGCAGGAGAAGTAAGCGCCCCAGGAGGGAATCTGCCTGCGAGGGAAGCTGTGCAGCACATCCCTTGTTCCTCTCGCCACTTCCCTGACTCTTAGGCAAAGCCCATCTCAGCTGGCTTGTAGGCGTGCCTCCGTGCTCAGAAGCAGCCCCGTGGCAGGCAGGACAGTGCGGGATGTCTTCTGGGCACGCAGCATGCTGCTTCCCATGCCCGGGACAAACTGCGAGCAGGTGCCTGGCTTGCGCTTCTATGTGCCGAGACTTGGAGCTGGCCAGCGCGCACCTTCCCGCTGTGTGTGCTGCTGTCCGCAAACAGCCTCCAAACAAAGCAGGGCACTAAGGCAGGAGAAGTAAGCGCCCCAGGAGGGAATCTGCCTGCGAGGGAAGCTGTGCAGCACATCCCTTGTTCCGCTCGCCACTTCCCTGACTCTTAGGCAAAGCCCATCGCAGCTGGCTTGTAGGCGTGCCTCCGTGCTCAGAAGCAGCCCCGTGGCAGGCAGGACAGTGCGGGATGTCTTCAGGGCACGCAGCATGCTGCTTCCCATGCCCGGGACAAACTGCGAGCAGGTGCCTGGCTTGCGCTTCAATCTGCCGAGACTTGGAGCTGGCCAGCGCGCACCTTCCCGCTGTGTGTGCTGCTGTCCGCAAACAGCCTCCAAACAAAGCAGGGCACTAAGGCAAGAGAACTAAGAGCCCCAGGAGGGAATCTGCCTGCGAGGGAAGCTGTGCAGCACATCCCTTGTTCCGCTCGCCACTTCCCTGACTCTTAGGCAAAGCCCATCTCAGCTGGCTTGTAGGCGTGCCTCCGTGCTCAGAAGCAGCCCCGTGGCAGGCAGGACAGTGCGGGATGTCTTCTGGGCACGCAGCATGCTGCTTCCCATGCCCGCGACAAACTGCGAGCAGGTGCCTCACTTGCGCTTCTATGTGCCGAGACTTGGAGCTGGCCAGCGCGCACCTTCCCGCCTTGTGTGCTGCTGTCCGCAAACAGCCTCCAAACAAAGCAGGGCACTAAGGCAGGAGAACTAAGAGCCCTAGGAGGGAATCTGCCTGCGAGGGAAGCTGTGCAGCACATCCCTTGTTCCGCTCGCCACTTCCCTGACTCTTAGGCAAAGCCCATCTCAGCTGGCTTTTAGGTGTGCCTCCGTGCTCAGAAGCAGCCCCGTGGCAGGCAGGACAGTGCGGGATGTCTTCTGGGCACGCAGCATGCTGCTTCCCACGCCCGGGACAAACTGCGAGCAGGTGCCTGGCTTGCGCTTCTATGTGCCGAGACTTGGAGCTGGCCAGCGCGCACCTTCCAGCCTTGTGTGCTGCTGTCCGCAAACAGCCTCCAAACAAAGCAGGGCACTAAGGCAAGAGAACTAAGAGCCCCAGGAGGGAATCTGCCTGCGAGGGAAGCTGTGCAGCACATCCCTTGTTCCTCTCGCCACTTCCCTGACTCTTAGGCAAAGCCCATCTCAGCTGGCTTGTAGGCGTGCCTCCGTGCTCAGAAGCAGCCCCGTGGCAGGCAGGACAGTGCGGGATGTCTTCTGGGCACGCAGCATGCTGCTTCCCATGCCCGGGACAAACTGCGAGCAGGTGCCTGGCTTGCGCTTCTATGTGCCGAGACTTGGAGCTGGCCAGCGCGCACCTTCCCGCTGTGTGTGCTGCTGTCCGCAAACAGCCTCCAAACAAAGCAGGGCACTAAGGCAGGAGAACTAAGAGCCCCAGGAGGGAATCTGCCTGCGAGGGAAGCTGTGCAGCACATCCCTTGTTCCGCTCGCCACTTCCCTGACTCTTAGGCAAAGCACATCTCAGCTGGCTTTTAGGTGTGCCTCCATGCTCAGAAGCAGCCCCGTGGCAGGCAGGACAGTGCGGGATGTCTTCTGGGCACGCAGCATGCTGCTTCCCATGCCCGGGACAAACTGCGAGCAGGTGCCTGGCTTGCGCTTCAATCTGCCGAGACTTGGAGCTGGCCAGCGCGCACCTTCCCGCTGTGTGTGCTGCTGTCCGCAAACAGCCTCCAAACAAAGCAGGGCACTAAGGCAGGAGAAGTAAGCGCCCCAGGAGGGAATCTGCCTGCGAGGGAACCTGTGCAGCACATCCCTTGTTCTGCTCAACACTTCCCTGACTCTTAGGCAAAGCCCATCTCAGCTGGCTTGTAGGTGTGCCTCCGTGCTCAGAAGCAGCCCCGTGGCAGGCAGGACAGTGCGAGAAGTACTCTGGGCATGCAGCATGCTGCTTCCCATGCCCGGGACAAACTGCGAGCAGGTGCCTGGCTTGCGCTTCTATGTGCCGAGAGTTGGAGCTGGCCAGCGCGCACCTTCCCGCTGTGTGTGCTGCTGTCCGCAAACAGCCTCCAAACAAAGCAGGGCACTAAGGCAAGAGAAGTAAGCGCCCCAGGAGGGAATCTGCCTGCGAGGGAAGCTGTGCAGCACATCCCTTGTTCCGCTCGCCACTTCCCTGACTCTTAGGCAAAGCCCATCTCAGCTGGCTTGTAGGCATGCCTCCGTGCTCAGAAGCAGCCCCGTGGCAGGCAGGACAGTGCGGGATGTCTTCTGGGCACGCAGCATGCTGCTTCCCATGCCCGGGACAAACTGCGAGCAGGTGCCTGGCTTGCGCTTCTATGTGCCGAGACTTGGAGCTGGCCAGCGCGCACCTTCCCGCTGTGTGTGCTGCTGTCCGCAAACAGCCTCCAAACAAAGCAGGGCACTAAGGCAAGAGAACTAAGAGCCCCAGGAGGGAATCTGCCTGCGAGGGAAGCTGTGCAGCACATCCCTTGTTCCGCTCGCCACTTCCCTGACTCTTAGGCAAAGCCCATCTCAGCTGGCTTGTAGGCGTGCCTCCGTGCTCAGAAGCAGCCCCGTGGCGGGCAGGACAGTGCGGGATGTCTTCTGGGCACGCAGCATGCTGCTTCCCACGCCCGGGACAAACTGCGAGCAGGTGCCTGGCTTGCGCTTCTATGTGCCGAGACTTGGAGCTGGCCAGCGCGCACCTTCCCGCTGTGTGTGCTGCTGTCCGCAAACAGCCTCCAAACATAGCAGGGCACTAAGGCAAGAGAGCTAAGCGCCCCAGGAGGGAATCTGCCTGCGAGGGAAGCTGTGCAGCACATCCCTTGTTCCGCTCGACACTTCCCTGACTCTTAGGCAAAGCCCATCTCAGCTGGCTTGTAGGCATGCCTCCGTGCTCAGAAGCAGCCCCGTGGCAGGCAGGACAGTGCGGGATGTCTTCTGGGCACGCAGCATGCTGCTTCCCATGCCCGGGACAAACTGCGAGCAGGTGCCTGGCTTGCGCTTCTATGTGCCGAGAGTTGGAGCTGGCCAGCGCGCACCTTCCCGCCTTGTGTGCTGCTGTCCGCAAACAGCCTCCAAACAAAGCAGGGCACTAAGGCAGGAGAACTAAGAGCCCCAGGAGGGAATCTGCCTGCGAGGGAAGCTGTGCAGCACATCCCTTGTTCCGCTCGCCACTTCCCTGACTCTTAGGCAAAGCCCATCTCAGCTGGCTTTTAGGTGTGCCTCCGTGCTCAGAAGCAGCCCCGTGGCAGGCAGGACAGTGCGGGATGTCTTCTGGGCACGCAGCATGCTGCTTCCCATGCCCGGGACAAACTGCGAGCAGGTGCCTGGCTTGCGCTTCTATGTGCCGAGACTTGGAGCTGGCCAGCGCGCACCTTCCAGCCTTGTGTGCTGCTGTCCGCAAACAGCCTCCAAACAAAGCAGGGCACTAAGACAAGAGAACTAAGAGCCCCAGGAGGGAATCTGCCTGCGAGGGAAGCTGTGCAGCACATCCCTTGTTCCTCTCGCCACTTCCCTGACTCTTAGGCAAAGCCCATCTCAGCTGGCTTGTAGGCGTGCCTCCGTGCTCAGAAGCAGCCCCGTGGCAGGCAGGACAGTGCGGGATGTCTTCTGGGCACGCAGCATGCTGCTTCCCATGCCCGCGACAAACCGCGAGCAGGTGCCTGGCTTGCGCTTCAATCTGCCGAGACTTGGAGCTGGCCAGCGCGCACCTTCCCGCTGTGTGTGCTGCTGTCCGCAAACAGCCTCCAAACAAAGCAGGGCACTAAGGCAAGAGAAGTAAGAGCCCCGGAGGGAATCTGCCTGCGAGGGAAGCTGTGCAGCACATCCCTTGTTCCGCTCGCCACTTCCCTGACTCTTAGGCAAAGCCCATCTCAGCTGGCTTGTAGGCGTGCATCCGTGCTCAGAAGCAGCCCCGTGGCAGGCAGGACAGTGCGGGATGTCTTCTGGGCACGCAGCATGCTGCTTCCCATGCCCGGGACAAACTGCGAGCAGGTGCCTGGCTTGCGCTTCTATGTGCCGAGACTTGGAGCTGGCCAGTGAGCACCTTCCAGCCTTGTGTGCTGCTGTCCGCAAACAGCCTCCAAACAAAGCAGGGCACTAAGGCAAGAGAACTAAGAGCCCCAGGAGGGAATCTGCCTGCGAGGGAAGCTGTGCAGCACATCCCTTGTTCCTCTCGCCACTTCCCTGACTCTTAGGCAAAGCCCATCTCAGCTGGCTTGTAGGCGTGCCTCCGTGCTCAGAAGCAGCCCCGTGGCAGGCAGGACAGTGCGGGATGTCTTCTGGGCACGCAGCATGCTGCTTCCCATGCCCGGGACAAACCGCGAGCAGGTGCCTGGCTTGCACTTCTATGTGCCGAGACTTGGAGCTGGCCAGCGCGCACCTTCCCGCTGTGTGTGCTGCTGTCCGCAAACAGCCTCCAAACAAAGCAGGGCACTAAGGCAAGAGAACTAAGAGCCCCAGGAGGGAATCTGCCTGCGAGGGAACCTGTGCAGCACATCCCTTGTTCCGCTCGCCACTTCCCTGACTCTTAGGCAAAGCCCATCTCAGCTGGCTTGTAGGCGTGCCTCCGTGCTCAGAAGCAGCCCCGTGGCAGGCAGGACAGTGCGGGATGTCTTCTGGGCACGCAGCATGCTGCTTCCCACGCCCGGGACAAACTGCGAGCAGGTGCCTGGCTTGCGCTTCTATGTGCCGAGACTTGGAGCTGGCCAGCGCGCACCTTCCCACTGTGTGTGCTGCTGTCCGCAAACAGCCTCCAAACAAAGCAGGGCACTAAGGCAAGAGAAGTAAGCGCCCCAGGAGGGAATCTGCCTGCGAGGGAAGCTGTGCAGCACATCCCTTGTTCCGCTCGCCACTTCCCTGACTCTTAGGCAAAGCCCATCTCAGCTGGCTTGTAGGCGTGCCTCCGTGGTCAGAAGCAGCCCCGTGGCAGGCAGGACAGTGCGAGATGTCTTCTGGGCATGCAGCATGCTGCTTCCCACGCCCGGGACAAATTGCGAGCAGGTGCCTCGCTTGCGCTTCTATGTGCCGAGACTTGGAGCTGGCCAGTGAGCACCTTCCCGCCTTGTGTGCTGCTGTCCGCAAACAGCCTCCAAACAAAGCAGGGCACTAAGGCAAGAGAATTAAGCGCCCCAGGAGGGAATCTGCCTGCGAGGGAAGCTGTGCAGCACATCCCTTGTTCCGCTCGCCACTTCCCTGACTCTTAGGCAAAGCCCATCTCAGCTGGCTTGTAGGCGTGCCTCCGTGCTCAGAAGCAGCCCCGTGGCAGGCAGGACAGTGCGGGATGTCTTCTGGGCACGCAGCATGCTACTTCCCACGCCCGGGACAAACTGCGAGCAGGTGCCTGGCTTGCGCTTCTATGTGCCGAGACTTGGAGCTGGCCAGCGCGCACCTTCCCGCTGTGTGTGCTGCTGTCCGCAAACAGCCTCCAAACAAAGCAGGGCGCTAAGGCAGGAGAACTAAGAGCCCCAGGAGGGAATCTGCCTGCGAGGGAAGCTGTGCAGCACATCCCTTGTTCCGCTCGCCACTTCCCTGACTCTTAGGCAAAGCCCATCTCAGCTGGCTTGTAGGCGTGCCTCCGTGCTCAGAAGCAGCCCCGTGGCAGGCAGGACAGTGCGGGATGTCTTCTGGGCACGCAGCATGCTGCTTCCCATGCCCGGGACAAACTGCGAGCAGGTGCCTGGCTTGCGCTTCTATGTGCCGAGACTTGGAGCTGGCCAGCGCGCACCTTCCCGCTGTGTGTGCTGCTGTCCGCAAACAGCCTCCAAACAAAGCAGGGCACTAAGGCAGGAGAAGTAAGCGCCCCAGGAGGGAATCTGCCTGCGAGGGAACCTGTGCAGCACATCCCTTGTTCCGCTCAACACTTCCCTGACTCTTAGGCAAAGCCCATCTCAGCTGGCTTGTAGGCGTGCCTCCGTGCTCAGAAGCAGCCCCGTGGCAGGCAGGACAGTGCGGGATGTCTTCTGGGCACGCAGCATGCTGCTTCCCATGCCCGGGACAAACTGCGAGCAGGTGCCTGGCTTGCGCTTCTATGTGCCGAGACTTGGAGCTGGCCAGCGCGCACCTTCCCGCTGTGTGTGCTGCTGTCCGCAAACAGCCTCCAAACAAAGCAAGGCGCTAAGGCAGGAGAACTAAGAGCCCCAGGAGGGAATCTGCCTGCGAGGGAAGCTGTGCAGCACATCCCTTGTTCCGCTCGCCACTTCCATGACTCTTAGGCAAAGCCCATCTCAGCTGGCTTGTAGGCGTGCCTCCGTGCTCAGAAGCAGCCCCGTGGCAGGCAGGACAGTGCGGGATGTCTTCTGGGCACGCAGCATGCTGCTTCCCATGCCCGGGACAAACTGCGAGCAGGTGCCTGGCTTGCGCTTCTATGTGCCGAGACTTGGAGCTGGCCAGCGCGCACCTTCCCGCTGTGTGTGCTGCTGTCCGCAAACAGCCTCCAAACAAAGCAGGGCACTAAGGCAGGAGAAGTAAGCGCCCCAGGAGGGAATCTGCCTGCGAGGGAACCTGTGCAGCACATCCCTTGTTCCGCTCGCCACTTCCCTGACTCTTAGGCAAAGCACATCTCAGCTGGCTTTTAGGTGTGCCTCCGTGCTCAGAAGCAGCCCCGTGGCAGGCAGGACAGTGCGGGATGTCTTCTGGGCACGCAGCATGCTGCTTCCCACGCCCGGGACAAACTGCGAGCAGGTGCCTGGCTTGCGCTTCTATGTGCCGAGACTTGGAGCTGGCCAGCGCGCACCTTCCCGCTGTGTGTGCTGCTGTCCGCAAACAGCCTCCAAACAAAGCAGGGCACTAAGGCAAGAGAAGTAAGCGCCCCAGGAGGGAATCTGCCTGCGAGGGAAGCTGTGCAGCACATCCCTTGTTCCGCTCGCCACTTCCCTGACTCTTAGGCAAAGCCCATCTCAGCTGGCTTGTAGGCGTGCCTCCGTGCTCAGAAGCAGCCCCGTGGCAGGCAGGACAGTGCGAGATGTCTTCTGGGCATGCAGCATGCTGCTTCCCACGCCCGGGACAAATTGCGAGCAGGTGCCTCGCTTGCGCTTCTATGTGCCGAGACTTGGAGCTGGCCAGTGAGCACCTTCCCGCCTTGTGTGCTGCTGTCCGCAAACAGCCTCCAAACAAAGCAGGGCACTAAGGCAAGAGAATTAAGCGCCCCAGGAGGGAATCTGCCTGCGAGGGAAGCTGTGCAGCACATCCCTTGTTCCGCTCGCCACTTCCCTGACTCTTAGGCAAAGCCCATCTCAGCTGGCTTGTAGGCGTGCCTCCGTGCTCAGAAGCAGCCCCGTGGCAGGCAGGACAGTGCGGGATGTCTTCTGGGCACGCAGCATGCTACTTCCCACGCCCGGGACAAACTGCGAGCAGGTGCCTGGCTTGCGCTTCTATGTGCCGAGACTTGGAGCTGGCCAGCGCGCACCTTCCCGCTGTGTGTGCTGCTGTCCGCAAACAGCCTCCAAACAAAGCAGGGCGCTAAGGCAGGAGAACTAAGAGCCCCAGGAGGGAATCTGCCTGCGAGGGAAGCTGTGCAGCACATCCCTTGTTCCGCTCGCCACTTCCCTGACTCTTAGGCAAAGCCCATCTCAGCTGGCTTGTAGGCGTGCCTCCGTGCTCAGAAGCAGCCCTGTGGCAGGCAGGACAGTGCGGGATGTCTTCTGGGCACGCAGCATGCTGCTTCCCATGCCCGGGACAAACTGCGAGCAGGTGCCTGGCTTGCGCTTCTATGTGCCGAGACTTGGAGCTGGCCAGCGCGCACCTTCCCGCTGTGTGTGCTGCTGTCCGCAAACAGCCTCCAAACAAAGCAGGGCACTAAGGCAGGAGAAGTAAGCGCCCCAGGAGGGAATCTGCCTGCGAGGGAACCTGTGCAGCACATCCCTTGTTCCGCTCAACACTTCCCTGACTCTTAGGCAAAGCCCATCTCAGCTGGCTTGTAGGTGTGCCTCCGTGCTCAGAAGCAGCCCCGTGGCAGGCAGGACAGTGCGGGATGTCTTCTGGGCACGCAGCATGCTGCTTCCCATGCCCGGGACAAACTGCGAGCAGGTGCCTGGCTTGCGCTTCTATGTGCCGAGACTTGGAGCTGGCCAGCGCGCACCTTCCCGCTGTGTGTGCTGCTGTCCGCAAACAGCCTCCAAACAAAGCAGGGCACTAAGGCAAGAGAAGTAAGCGCCCCAGGAGGGAATCTGCCTGCGAGGGAAGCTGTGCAGCACATCCCTTGTTCCGCTCGCCACTTCCCTGACTCTTAGGCAAAGCCCATCTCAGCTGGCTTGTAGGCGTGCCTCCGTGCTCAGAAGCAGCCCCGTGGCAGGCAGGACAGTGCGAGATGTCTTCTGGGCATGCAGCATGCTGCTTCCCACGCCCGGGACAAATTGCGAGCAGGTGCCTCGCTTGCGCTTCTATGTGCCGAGACTTGGAGCTGGCCAGTGAGCACCTTCCCGCCTTGTGTGCTGCTGTCCGCAAACAGCCTCCAAACAAAGCAGGGCGCTAAGGCAGGAGAACTAAGAGCCCCAGGAGGGAATCTGCCTGCGAGGGAAGCTGTGCAGCACATCCCTTGTTCCGCTCGCCACTTCCCTGACTCTTAGGCAAAGCCCATCTCAGCTGGCTTGTAGGCGTGCCTCCGTGCTCAGAAGCAGCCCCGTGGCAGGCAGGACAGTGCGGGATGTCTTCTGGGCACGCAGCATGCTGCTTCCCATGCCCGGGACAAACTGCGAGCAGGTGCCTGGCTTGCGCTTCTATGTGCCGAGACTTGGAGCTGGCCAGCGCGCACCTTCCCGCTGTGTGTGCTGCTGTCCGCAAACAGCCTCCAAACAAAGCAGGGCACTAAGGCAGGAGAAGTAAGCGCCCCAGGAGGGAATCTGCCTGCGAGGGAACCTGTGCAGCACATCCCTTGTTCCGCTCAACACTTCCCTGACTCTTAGGCAAAGCCCATCTCAGCTGGCTTGTAGGTGTGCCTCCGTGCTCAGAAGCAGCCCCGTGGCAGGCAGGACAGTGCGGGATGTCTTCTGGGCACGCAGCATGCTGCTTCCCACGCCCGGGACAAACTGCGAGCAGGTGCCTGGCTTGCGCTTCTATGTGCCGAGACTTGGAGCTGGCCAGCGCGCACCTTCCCGCTGTGTGTGCTGCTGTCCGCAAACAGCCTCCAAACAAAGCAGGGCACTAAGGCAAGAGAAGTAAGAGCCCCAGGAGGGAATCTGCCTGCGAGGGAAGCTGTGCAGCACATCCCTTGTTCCGCTCGCCACTTCCCTGACTCTTAGGCAAAGCCCATCTCAGCTGGCTTGTAGGCGTGCCTCCGTGCTCAGAAGCAGCCCCGTGGCAGGCAGGACAGTGCGAGATGTCTTCTGGGCATGCAGCATGCTGCTTCCCACGCCCGGGACAAATTGCGAGCAGGTGCCTCGCTTGCGCTTCTATGTGCCGAGACTTGGAGCTGGCCAGTGAGCACCTTCCCGCCTTGTGTGCTGCTGTCCGCAAACAGCCTCCAAACAAAGCAGGGCACTAAGGCAGGAGAAGTAAGCGCCCCAGGAGGGAATCTGCCTGCGAGGGAAGCTGTGCAGCACATCCCTTGTTCCGCTCGCCACTTCCCTGACTCTTAGGCAAAGCCCATCGCAGCTGGCTTGTAGGCGTGCCTCCGTGCTCAGAAGCAGCCCCGTGGCAGGCAGGACAGTGCGGGATGTCTTCTGGGCACGCAGCATGCTGCTTCCCACGCCCGGGACAAATTGCGAGCAGGTGCCTGGCTTGCGCTTCAATCTGCCGAGACTTGGAGCTGGCCAGCGCGCACCTTCCCGCTGTGTGTGCTGCTGTCCGCAAACAGCCTCCAAACAAAGCAGGGCACTAAGGCAAGAGAACTAAGAGCCCCAGGAGGGAATCTGCCTGCGAGGGAAGCTGTGCAGCACATCCCTTGTTCCGCTCGCCACTTCCCTGACTCTTAGGCAAAGCCCATCTCAGCTGGCTTGTAGGCGTGCCTCCGTGCTCAGAAGCAGCCCCGTGGCAGGCAGGACAGTGCGGGATGTCTTCTGGGCACGCAGCATGCTGCTTCCCATGCCCGGGACAAACTGCGAGCAGGTGCCTGGCTTGCGCTTCTATGTGCCGAGACTTGGAGCTGGCCAGCGCGCACCTTCCCGCTGTGTGTGCTGCTGTCCGCAAACAGCCTCCAAACAAAGCAGGGCACTAAGGCAAGAGAAGTAAGCGCCCCAGGAGGGAATCTGCCTGCGAGGGAAGCTGTGCAGCACATCCCTTGTTCCGCTCGCCACTTCCCTGACTCTTAGGCAAAGCCCATCTCAGCTGGCTTGTAGGCATGCCTCCGTGCTCAGAAGCAGCCCTGTGGCAGGCAGGACAGTGCGGGATGTCTTCTGGGCACGCAGCATGCTGCTTCCCATGCCCGGGACAAACTCCGAGCAGGTGCCTGGCTTGCGCTTCTATGTGCCGAGACTTGGAGCTGGCCAGCGCGCACCTTCCCGCTGTGTGTGCTGCTGTCCGCAAACAGCCTCCAAACAAAGCAGGGCACTAAGGCAAGAGAACTAAGCGCCCCAGGAGGGAATCTGCCTGCGAGGGAACCTGTGCAGCACATCCCTTGTTCCGCTCAACACTTCCCTGACTCTTAGGCAAAGCCCATCTCAGCTGGCTTGTAGGCATGCCTCCGTGCTCAGAAGCAGCCCCGTGGCAGGCAGGACAGTGCGGGATGTCTTCTGGGCACGCAGCATGCTGCTTCCCATGCCCGGGACAAACTGCGAGCAGGTGCCTGGCTTGCGCTTCTATGTGCCGAGACTTGGAGCTGGCCAGCGCGCACCTTCCCGCTGTGTGTGCTGCTGTCCGCAAACAGCCTCCAAACAAAGCAGGGCACTAAGGCAGGAGAACTAAGAGCCCCAGGAGGGAATCTGCCTGCAAGGGAACCTGTGCAGCACATCCCTTGTTCCGCTCGCCACTTCCCTGACTCTTAGGCAAAGCCCATCTCAGCTGGCTTGTAGGCGTGCCTCCGTGCTCAGAAGCAGCCCCGTGGCAGGCAGGACAGTGCGGGATGTCCTCTGGGCACGCAGCATGCTGCTTCCCATGCCCGGGACAAACCGCGAGCAGGTGCCTGGCTTGCGCTTCTATGTGCCGAGACTTGGAGCTGGCCAGCGCGCACCTTCCCGCTGTGTGTGCTGCTGTCCGCAAACAGCCTCCAAACAAAGCAGGGCACTAAGGCAGGAGAACTAAGAGCCCCAGGAGGGAATCTGCCTGCAAGGGAACCTGTGCAGCACATCCCTTGTTCCGCTCGACACTTCCCTGACTCTTAGGCAAAGCCCATCTCAGCTGGCTTGTAGGCGTGCCTCCGTGCTCAGAAGCAGCCCCGTGGCAGGCAGGACAGTGCGGGATGTCTTCTGGGCACGCAGCATGCTGCTTCCCATGCCCGGGACAAACCGCGAGCAGGTGCCTGGCTTGCGCTTCTATGTGCCGAGACTTGGAGCTGGCCAGCGCGCACCTTCCCGCTGTGTGTGCTGCTGTCCGCAAACAGCCTCCAAACAAAGCAGGGCACTAAGGCAAGAGAACTAAGAGCCCCAGGAGGGAATCTGCCTGCGAGGGAACCTGTGCAGCACATCCCTTGTTCCGCTCGCCACTTCCCTGACTCTTAGGCAAAGCCCATCTCAGCTGGCTTGTAGGAGTGCCTCCGTGCTCAGAAGCAGCCCCGTGGCAGGCAGGACAGTGCGGGATGTCTTCTGGGCACGCAGCATGCTGCTTCCCATGCCCGGGACAAACTGCGAGCAGGTGCCTGGCTTGCGCTTCTATGTGCCGAGACTTGGAGCTGGCCAGCGCGCACCTTCCCGCTGTGTGTGCTGCTGTCCGCAAACAGCCTCCAAACAAAGCAGGGCACTAAGGCAGGAGAAGTAAGCGCCCCAGGAGGGAATCTGCCTGCGAGGGAAGCTGTGCAGCACATCCCTTGTTCCGCTCGCCACTTCCCTGACTCTTAGGCAAAGCACATCTCAGCTGGCTTTTAGGTGTGCCTCCGTGCTCAGAAGCAGCCCCGTGGCAGGCAGGACAGTGCGGGATGTCTTCTGGGCACGCAGCATGCTGCTTCCCACGCCCGGGACAAACTGCGAGCAGGTGCCTGGCTTGCGCTTCTATGTGCCGAGACTTGGAGCTGGCCAGCGCGCACCTTCCCGCTGTGTGTGCTGCTGTCCGCAAACAGCCTCCAAACAAAGCAGGGCACTAAGGCAGGAGAAGTAAGCGCCCCAGGAGGGAATCTGCCTGCGAGGGAAGCTGTGCAGCACATCCCTTGTTCCGCTCGCCACTTCCCTGACTCTTAGGCAAAGCCCATCTCAGCTGGCTTGTAGGCGTGCCTCCGTGGTCAGAAGCAGCCCCGTGTCAGGCAGGACAGTGCGAGATGTCTTCTGGGCATGCAGCATGCTGCTTCCCATGCCCGGGACAAATTGCGAGCAGGTGCCTCGCTTGCGCTTCTATGTGCCGAGACTTGGAGCTGGCCAGTGAGCACCTTCCCGCCTTGTGTGCTGCTGTCCGCAAACAGCCTCCAAACAAAGCAGGGCACTAAGGCAAGAGAAGTAAGCGCCCCAGGAGGGAATCTGCCTGCGAGGGAAGCTGTGCAGCACATCCCTTGTTCCGCTCGCCACTTCCCTGACTCTTAGGCAAAGCCCATCTCAGCTGGCTTGTAGGCATGCCTCCGTGCTCAGAAGCAGCCCTGTGGCAGGCAGGACAGTGCGGGATGTCTTCTGGGCACGCAGCATGCTGCTTCCCATACCCGGGACAAACTCCGAGCAGGTGCCTGGCTTGCGCTTCTATGTGCCGAGACTTGGAGCTGGCCAGCGCGCACCTTCCCGCTGTGTGTGCTGCTGTCCGCAAACAGCCTCCAAACAAAGCAGGGCACTAAGGCAAGAGAACTAAGCGCCCCAGGAGGGAATCTGCCTGCGAGGGAACCTGTGCAGCACATCCCTTGTTCCGCTCAACACTTCCCTGACTCTTAGGCAAAGCCCATCTCAGCTGGCTTGTAGGCATGCCTCCGTGCTCAGAAGCAGCCCCGTGGCAGGCAGGACAGTGCGGGATGTCTTCTGGGCACGCAGCATGCTGCTTCCCATGCCCGGGACAAACTGCGAGCAGGTGCCTGGCTTGCGCTTCTATGTGCCGAGACTTGGAGCTGGCCAGCGCGCACCTTCCCGCTGTGTGTGCTGCTGTCCGCAAACAGCCTCCAAACAAAGCAGGGCACTAAGGCAGGAGAACTAAGAGCCCCAGGAGGGAATCTGCCTGCAAGGGAACCTGTGCAGCACATCCCTTGTTCCGCTCGACACTTCCCTGACTCTTAGGCAAAGCCCATCTCAGCTGGCTTGTAGGCGTGCCTCCGTGCTCAGAAGCAGCCCCGTGGCAGGCAGGACAGTGCGGGATGTCTTCTGGGCACGCAGCATGCTGCTTCCCATGCCCGGGACAAACCGCGAGCAGGTGCCTGGCTTGCGCTTCTATGTGCCGAGACTTGGAGCTGGCCAGCGCGCACCTTCCCGCTGTGTGTGCTGCTGTCCGCAAACAGCCTCCAAACAAAGCAGGGCACTAAGGCAAGAGAACTAAGAGCCCCAGGAGGGAATCTGCCTGCGAGGGAAGCTGTGCAGCACATCCCTTGTTCCGCTCGCCACTTCCCTGACTCTTAGGCAAAGCCCATCTCAGCTGGCTTGTAGGAGTGCCTCCGTGCTCAGAAGCAGCCCCGTGGCAGGCAGGACAGTGCGGGATGTCTTCTGGGCACGCAGCATGCTGCTTCCCATGCCCGGGACAAACTGCGAGCAGGTGCCTGGCTTGCGCTTCTATGTGCCGAGACTTGGAGCTGGCCAGCGCGCACCTTCCCGCTGTGTGTGCTGCTGTCCGCAAACAGCCTCCAAACAAAGCAGGGCACTAAGGCAGGAGAAGTAAGCGCCCCAGGAGGGAATCTGCCTGCGAGGGAAGCTGTGCAGCACATCCCTTGTTCCGCTCGCCACTTCCCTGACTCTTAGGCAAAGCACATCTCAGCTGGCTTTTAGGTGTGCCTCCGTGCTCAGAAGCAGCCCCGTGGCAGGCAGGACAGTGCGGGATGTCTTCTGGGCACGCAGCATGCTGCTTCCCACGCCCGGGACAAACTGCGAGCAGGTGCCTGGCTTGCGCTTCTATGTGCCGAGACTTGGAGCTGGCCAGCGCGCACCTTCCCGCTGTGTGTGCTGCTGTCCGCAAACAGCCTCCAAACAAAGCAGGGCACTAAGGCAGGAGAAGTAAGCGCCCCAGGAGGGAATCTGCCTGCGAGGGAAGCTGTGCAGCACATCCCTTGTTCCGCTCGCCACTTCCCTGACTCTTAGGCAAAGCCCATCTCAGCTGGCTTGTAGGCGTGCCTCCGTGGTCAGAAGCAGCCCCGTGTCAGGCAGGACAGTGCGAGATGTCTTCTGGGCATGCAGCATGCTGCTTCCCACGCCCGGGACAAATTGCGAGCAGGTGCCTCGCTTGCGCTTCTATGTGCCGAGACTTGGAGCTGGCCAGTGAGCACCTTCCCGCCTTGTGTGCTGCTGTCCGCAAACAGCCTCCAAACAAAGCAGGGCACTAAGGCAAGAGAATTAAGCGCCCCAGGAGGGAATCTGCCTGCGAGGGAAGCTGTGCAGCACATCCCTTGTTCCGCTCGCCACTTCCCTGACTCTTAGGCAAAGCCCATCTCAGCTGGCTTGTAGGCGTGCCTCCGTGCTCAGAAGCAGCCCCGTGGCAGGCAGGACAGTGCGGGATGTCTTCTGGGCACGCAGCATGCTACTTCCCACGCCCGGGACAAACTGCGAGCAGGTGCCTGGCTTGCGCTTCTATGTGCCGAGACTTGGAGCTGGCCAGCGCGCACCTTCCCGCTGTGTGTGCTGCTGTCCGCAAACAGCCTCCAAACAAAGCAGGGCGCTAAGGCAGGAGAACTAAGAGCCCCAGGAGGGAATCTGCCTGCGAGGGAAGCTGTGCAGCACATCCCTTGTTCCGCTCGCCACTTCCCTGACTCTTAGGCAAAGCCCATCTCAGCTGGCTTGTAGGCGTGCCTCCGTGCTCAGAAGCAGCCCCGTGGCAGGCAGGACAGTGCGGGATGTCTTCTGGGCACGCAGCATGCTGCTTCCCATGCCCGGGACAAACTGCGAGCAGGTGCCTGGCTTGCGCTTCTATGTGCCGAGACTTGGAGCTGGCCAGCGCGCACCTTCCCGCTGTGTGTGCTGCTGTCCGCAAACAGCCTCCAAACAAAGCAGGGCACTAAGGCAGGAGAAGTAAGCGCCCCAGGAGGGAATCTGCCTGCGAGGGAACCTGTGCAGCACATCCCTTGTTCCGCTCAACACTTCCCTGACTCTTAGGCAAAGCCCATCTCAGCTGGCTTGTAGGTGTGCCTCCGTGCTCAGAAGCAGCCCCGTGGCAGGCAGGACAGTGCGAGATGTCTTCTGGGCACGCAGCATGCTGCTTCCCATGCCCGGGACAAACCGCGAGCAGGTGCCTGGCTTGCGCTTCTATGTGCCGAGAGTTGGAGCTGGCCAGCGCGCACCTTCCCGCTGTGTGTGCTGCTGTCCGCAAACAGCCTTCAAACAAAGCAGGGCACTAAGGCAGGAGAAGTAAGCGCCCCAGGAGGGAATCTGCCTGCGAGGGAAGCTGTGCAGCACATCCCTTGTTCCTCTCGCCACTTCCCTGACTCTTAGGCAAAGCCCATCTCAGCTGGCTTGTAGGCGTGCCTCCGTGCTCAGAAGCAGCCCCGTGGCAGGCAGGACAGTGCGGGATGTCTTCTGGGCACGCAGCATGTTGCTTCCCACGCCCGGGACAAACTGCGAGCAGGTGCCTGGCTTGCGCTTCTATGTGCCGAGACTTGGAGCTGGCCAGCGCGCACCTTCCCGCTGTGTGTGCTGCTGTCCGCAAACAGCCTCCAAACAAAGCAGGGCACTAAGGCAGGAGAAGTAAGCGCCCCAGGAGGGAATCTGCCTGCGAGGGAAGCTGTGCAGCACATCCCTTGTTCCGCTCGACACTTCCCTGACTCTTAGGCAAAGCCCATCGCAGCTGGCTTGTAGGCGTGCCTCCGTGCTCAGAAGCAGCCCCGTGGCAGGCAGGACAGTGCGGGATGTCTTCTGGGCACGCAGCATGCTGCTTCCCACGCCCGGGACAAATTGCGAGCAGGTGCCTCGTTTGCGCTTCTATGTGCCGAGACTTGGAGCTGGCCAGCGCGCACCTTCCCGCCTTGTGTGCTGCTGTCCGCAAACAGCCTCCAAACAAAGCAGGGCACTAAGGCAGGAGAAGTAAGCGCCCCAGGAGGGAATCTGCCTGCGAGGGAAGCTGTGCAGCACATCCGTTGTTCCTCTCGCCACTTCCCTGACTCTTAGGCAAAGCCCATCTCAGCTGGCTTGTAGGCGTGCCTCCGTGCTCAGAAGCAGCCCCGTGGCAGGCAGGACAGTGCGGGATGTCTTCTGGGCACGCAGCATGCTGCTTCCCATGCCCGCGACAAACTGCGAGCAGGTGCCTGGCTTGCGCTTCTATGTGCCGAGACTTGGAGCTGGCCAGCGCGCACCTTCCCGCTGTGTGTGCTGCTGTCCGCAAACAGCCTCCAAACAAAGCAGGGCACTAAGGCAAGAGAAGTAAGTGCCCCAGGAGGGAATCTGCCTGCGAGGGAAGCTGTGCAGCACATCCCTTGTTCCGCTCGCCACTTCCCTGACTCTTAGGCAAAGCCCATCTCAGCTGGCTTGTAGGCATGCCTCCGTGCTCAGAAGCAGCCCCGTGGCAGGCAGGACAGTGCGGGATGTCTTCTGGGCACGCAGCATGCTGCTTCCCATGCCCGGGACAAACTGCGAGCAGGTGCCTGGTTTGCGCTTCTATGTGCCAAGACTTGGAGCTGGCCAGCGCGAACCTTCCCGCTGTGTGTGCTGCTGTCCGCAAACAGCCTCCAAACAAAGCAGGGCGCTAAGGCAGGAGAACTAAGCGCCCCAGGAGGGAATCTGCCTGCGAGGGAAGCTGTGCAGCACATCCCTTGTTCCGCTCGCCACTTCCCTGACTCTTAGGCAAAGCCCATCTCAGCTGGCTTGTAGGCGTGCCTCCGTGCTCAGAAGCAGCCCCGTGGCAGGCAGGACAGTGCGGGATGTCTTCTGGGCACGCAGCATGCTGCTTCCCATGCCCGGGACAAACCGCGAGCAGGTGCCTGGCTTGCGCTTCTATGTGCCGAGAGTTGGAGCTGGCCAGCGCGCACCTTCCCGCCTTGTGTGCTGCTGTCCGCAAACAGCCTCCAAACAAAGCAGGGCGCTAAGGCAGGAGAACTAAGCGCCCCAGGAGGGAATCTGCCTGCGAGGGAAGCTGTGCAGCACATCCCTTGTTCCGCTCGCCACTTCCCTGACTCTTAGGCAAAGCCCATCTCAGCTGGCTTGTAGGCGTGCCTCCGTGCTCAGAAGCAGCCCCGTGGCAGGCAGGACAGTGCGGGATGTCTTCTGGGCACGCAGCATGCTACTTCCCACGCCCGGGACAAACTGCGAGCAGGTGCCTGGCTTGCGCTTCTATGTGCCGAGAGTTGGAGCTGGCCAGCGCGCACCTTCCCGCTGTGTGTGCTGCTGTCCGCAAACAGCCTCCAAACAAAGCAGGGCACTAAGGCAAGAGAACTAAGAGCCCCAGGAGGGAATCTGCCTGCGAGGGAAGCTGTGCAGCACATCCCTTGTTCCGCTCGCCACTTCCCTGACTCTTAGGCAAAGCCCATCTCAGCTGGCTTGTAGGCATGCCTCCGTGCTCAGAAGCAGCCCCGTGGCAGGCAGGACAGTGCGGGATGTCTTCTGGGCACGCAGCATGCTGCTTCCCATGCCCGGGACAAACCGCGAGCAGGTGCCTGGCTTGCGCTTCTATGTGCCGAGAGTTGGAGCTGGCCAGCGCGCACCTTCCCGCTGTGTGTGCTGCTGTCCGCAAACAGCCTCCAAACAAAGCAGGGCACTAAGGCAGGAGAAGTAAGCGCCCCAGGAGGGAATCTGCCTGTGAGGGAAGCTGTGCAGCACATCCCTTGTTCCGCTCGCCACTTCCCTGACTCTTAGGCAAAGCCCATCTCAGCTGGCTTGTAGGCATGCCTCCGTGCTCAGAAGCAGCCCCGTGGCAGGCAGGACAGTGCGGGATGTCTTCTGGGCACGCAGCATGCTGCTTCCCATGCCCGGGACAAACTGCGAGCAGGTGCCTGGCTTGCGCTTCTATCTGCCGAGACTTGGAGCTGGCCAGCGCGCACCTTCCCGCTGTGTGTGCTGCTGTCCGAAAACAGCCTCCAAACAAAGCAGGGCACTAAGTCAGGAGAAGTAAGCGCCCCAGGAGGGAATCTGCCTGCGAGGGAAGCTGTGCAGCACATCCCTTGTTCCGCTCGCCACTTCCCTGACTCTTAGGCAAAGCCCATCTCAGCTGTTTTGTAGCTGTGTCTGCGTGCTCAGAAGCAGCCCCGTGGCAGGCAGGACAGTGCGGGATGTCTTCTGGGCACGCAGCATGCTGCTTCCCACGCCCGGGACAAACCGCGAGCAGGTGCCTCGCTTGCGCTTCAATCTGCCGAGACTTGGAGCTGACCAGCGCGCACCTTCCCGCTGTGTGTGCTGCTGTCCGCAAACAGCCTCCAAACAAAGCAGGGCACTAAGGCAAGAGAAGTCAGCGTCCCAGGAGGGAATCTGCCTGCGAGGGAAGCTGTGCAGCACATCCCTTGTTCCGCTCGCCACTTCCCTGACTCTTAGGCAAAGCCCATCTCAGCTGGCTTGTAGGCGTGCCTCCGTGCTCAGAAGCAGCCCCGTGGCAGGCAGGACAGTGCGGGATGTCTTCTGGGCACGCAGCATGCTGCTTCCCATGCCCGGGACAAACTGCGAGCAGGTGCCTGGCTTGCGCTTCTATGTGCCAAGACTTGGAGCTGGCCAGCGCGCACCTTCCCGCTGTGTGTGCTGCTGTCCGCAAACAGCCTCCAAACAAAGCAGGGCGCTAAGGCAGGAGAACTAAGAGCCCCAGGAGGGAATCTGCCTGCGAGGGAAGCTGTGCAGCACATCCCTTGTTCCGCTCGCCACTTCCCTGACTCTTAGGCAAAGCCCATCTCAGCTGGCTTGTAGGCGTGCCTCCGTGCTCAGAAGCAGCCCCGTGGCAGGCAGGACAGTGCGGGATGTCTTCTGGGCACGCAGCATGCTACTTCCCACGCCCGGGACAAACTGCGAGCAGGTGCCTGGCTTGCGCTTCTATGTGCCGAGAGTTGGAGCTGGCCAGCGCGCACCTTCCCGCTGTGTGTGCTGCTGTCCGCAAACAGCCTCCAAACAAAGCAGGGCACTAAGGCAAGAGAACTAAGAGCCCCAGGAGGGAATCTGCCTGCGAGGGAAGCTGTGCAGCACATCCCTTGTTCCGCTCGCCACTTCCCTGACTCTTAGGCAAAGCCCATCTCAGCTGGCTTGTAGGCATGCCTCCGTGCTCAGAAGCAGCCCCGTGGCAGGCAGGACAGTGCGGGATGTCTTCTGGGCACGCAGCATGCTGCTTCCCATGCCCGGGACAAACTGCGAGCAGGTGCCTGGCTTGCGCTTCTATGTGCCGAGACTTGGAGCTGGCCAGCGCGCACCTTCCCGCTGTGTGTGCTGCTGTCCGCAAACAGCCTCCAAACAAAGCAGGGCACTAAGGCAGGAGAACTAAGAGCCCCAGGAGGGAATCTGCCTGCAAGGGAACCTGTGCAGCACATCCCTTGTTCCGCTCGCCACTTCCCTGACTCTTAGGCAAAGCCCATCTCAGCTGGCTTGTAGGCATGCCTCCGTGCTCAGAAGCAGCCCCGTGGCAGGCAGGACAGTGCGGGATGTCTTCTGGGCACGCAGCATGCTGCTTCCCATGCCCGGGACAAACTGCGAGCAGGTGCCTGGCTTGCGCTTCTATCTGCCGAGACTTGGAGCTGGCCAGCGCGCACCTTCCCGCTGTGTGTGCTGCTGTCCGAAAACAGCCTCCAAACAAAGCAGGGCACTAAGGCAGGAGAAGTAAGCGCCCCAGGAGGGAATCTGCCTGCGAGGGAAGCTGTGCAGCACATCCGTTGTTCCTCTCGCCACTTCCCTGACTCTTAGGCAAAGCCCATCTCAGCTGGCTTGTAGGCGTGCCTCCGTGCTCAGAAGCAGCCCCGTGGCAGGCAGGACAGTGCGGGATGTCTTCTGGGCACGCAGCATGCTGCTTCCCATGCCCGCGACAAACTGCGAGCAGGTGCCTGGCTTGCGCTTCTATGTGCCGAGACTTGGAGCTGGCCAGCGCGCACCTTCCCGCTGTGTGTGCTGCTGTCCGCAAACAGCCTCCAAACAAAGCAGGGCACTAAGGCAAGAGAAGTAAGTGCCCCAGGAGGGAATCTGCCTGCGAGGGAAGCTGTGCAGCACATCCCTTGTTCCGCTCGCCACTTCCCTGACTCTTAGGCAAAGCCCATCTCAGCTGGCTTGTAGGCATGCCTCCGTGCTCAGAAGCAGCCCCGTGGCAGGCAGGACAGTGCGGGATGTCTTCTGGGCACGCAGCATGCTGCTTCCCATGCCCGGGACAAACTGCGAGCAGGTGCCTGGTTTGCGCTTCTATGTGCCAAGACTTGGAGCTGGCCAGCGCGAACCTTCCCGCTGTGTGTGCTGCTGTCCGCAAACAGCCTCCAAACAAAGCAGGGCGCTAAGGCAGGAGAACTAAGCGCCCCAGGAGGGAATCTGCCTGCGAGGGAAGCTGTGCAGCACATCCCTTGTTCCGCTCGCCACTTCCATGACTCTTAGGCAAAGCCCATCTCAGCTGGCTTGTAGGCGTGCCTCCGTGGTCAGAAGCAGCCCCGTGGCAGGCAGGACAGTGCGGGATGTCTTCTGGGCACGCAGCATGCTGCTTCCCATGCCCGGGACAAACCGCGAGCAGGTGCCTGGCTTGCGCTTCTATGTGCCGAGAGTTGGAGCTGGCCAGCGCGCACCTTCCCGCCTTGTGTGCTGCTGTCCGCAAACAGCCTCCAAACAAAGCAGGGCGCTAAGGCAGGAGAACTAAGAGCCCCAGGAGGGAATCTGCCTGCGAGGGAAGCTGTGCAGCACATCCCTTGTTCCGCTCGCCACTTCCCTGACTCTTAGGCAAAGCCCATCTCAGCTGGCTTGTAGGCGTGCCTCCGTGCTCAGAAGCAGCCCCGTGGCAGGCAGGACAGTGCGGGATGTCTTCTGGGCACGCAGCATGCTGCTTCCCATGCCCGGGACAAACCGCGAGCAGGTGCCTGGCTTGCGCTTCTATGTGCCGAGAGTTGGAGCTGGCCAGCGCGCACCTTCCCGCCTTGTGTGCTGCTGTCCGCAAACAGCCTCCAAACAAAGCAGGGCGCTAAGGCAGGAGAACTAAGCGCCCCAGGAGGGAATCTGCCTGCGAGGGAAGCTGTGCAGCACATCCCTTGTTCCGCTCGCCACTTCCCTGACTCTTAGGCAAAGCCCATCTCAGCTGGCTTGTAGGCGTGCCTCCGTGCTCAGAAGCAGCCCCGTGGCAGGCAGGACAGTGCGGGATGTCTTCTGGGCACGCAGCATGCTACTTCCCACGCCCGGGACAAACTGCGAGCAGGTGCCTGGCTTGCGCTTCTATGTGCCGAGAGTTGGAGCTGGCCAGCGCGCACCTTCCCGCTGTGTGTGCTGCTGTCCGCAAACAGCCTCCAAACAAAGCAGGGCACTAAGGCAAGAGAACTAAGAGCCCCAGGAGGGAATCTGCCTGCGAGGGAAGCTGTGCAGCACATCCCTTGTTCCGCTCGCCACTTCCCTGACTCTTAGGCAAAGCCCATCTCAGCTGGCTTGTAGGCATGCCTCCGTGCTCAGAAGCAGCCCCGTGGCAGGCAGGACAGTGCGGGATGTCTTCTGGGCACGCAGCATGCTGCTTCCCATGCCCGGGACAAACTGCGAGCAGGTGCCTGGCTTGCGCTTCTATGTGCCGAGAGTTGGAGCTGGCCAGCGCGCACCTTCCCGCTGTGTGTGCTGCTGTCCGCAAACAGCCTCCAAACAAAGCAGGGCACTAAGGCAGGAGAAGTAAGCGCCCCAGGAGGGAATCTGCCTGTGAGGGAAGCTGTGCAGCACATCCCTTGTTCCGCTCGCCACTTCCCTGACTCTTAGGCAAAGCCCATCTCAGCTGGCTTGTAGGCATGCCTCCGTGCTCAGAAGCAGCCCCGTGGCAGGCAGGACAGTGCGGGATGTCTTCTGGGCACGCAGCATGCTGCTTCCCATGCCCGGGACAAACTGCGAGCAGGTGCCTGGCTTGCGCTTCTATCTGCCGAGACTTGGAGCTGGCCAGCGCGCACCTTCCCGCTGTGTGTGCTGCTGTCCGAAAACAGCCTCCAAACAAAGCAGGGCACTAAGGCAAGAGAGCTAAGCGCCCCAGGAGGGAATCTGCCTGCGAGGGAAGCTGTGCAGCACATCCCTTGTTCCGCTCGCCACTTCCCTGACTCTTAGGCAAAGCCCATCTCAGCTGTTTTGTAGCTGTGTCTGCGTGCTCAGAAGCAGCCCCGTGGCAGGCAGGACAGTGCGGGATGTCTTCTGGGCACGCAGCATGCTGCTTCCCACGCCCGGGACAAACCGCGAGCAGGTGCCTCGCTTGCGCTTCAATCTGCCGAGACTTGGAGCTGACCAGCGCGCACCTTCCCGCTGTGTGTGCTGCTGTCCGCAAACAGCCTCCAAACAAAGCAGGGCACTAAGGCAAGAGAAGTCAGCGTCCCAGGAGGGAATCTGCCTGCGAGGGAAGCTGTGCAGCACATCCCTTGTTCCGCTCGCCACTTCCCTGACTCTTAGGCAAAGCCCATCTCAGCTGGCTTGTAGGCGTGCCTCCGTGCTCAGAAGCAGCCCCGTGGCAGGCAGGACAGTGCGGGATGTCTTCTGGGCACGCAGCATGCTGCTTCCCATGCCCGGGACAAACTGCGAGCAGGTGCCTGGCTTGCGCTTCTATGTGCCAAGACTTGGAGCTGGCCAGCGCGCACCTTCCCGCTGTGTGTGCTGCTGTCCGCAAACAGCCTCCAAACAAAGCAGGGCGCTAAGGCAGGAGAACTAAGAGCCCCAGGAGGGAATCTGCCTGCGAGGGAAGCTGTGCAGCACATCCCTTGTTCCGCTCGCCACTTCCCTGACTCTTAGGCAAAGCCCATCTCAGCTGGCTTGTAGGCGTGCCTCCGTGCTCAGAAGCAGCCCCGTGGCAGGCAGGACAGTGCGGGATGTCTTCTGGGCACGCAGCATGCTACTTCCCACGCCCGGGACAAACTGCGAGCAGGTGCCTGGCTTGCGCTTCTATGTGCCGAGAGTTGGAGCTGGCCAGCGCGCACCTTCCCGCTGTGTGTGCTGCTGTCCGCAAACAGCCTCCAAACAAAGCAGGGCACTAAGGCAAGAGAACTAAGAGCCCCAGGAGGGAATCTGCCTGCGAGGGAAGCTGTGCAGCACATCCCTTGTTCCGCTCGCCACTTCCCTGACTCTTAGGCAAAGCCCATCTCAGCTGGCTTGTAGGCATGCCTCCGTGCTCAGAAGCAGCCCCGTGGCAGGCAGGACAGTGCGGGATGTCTTCTGGGCACGCAGCATGCTGCTTCCCATGCCCGGGACAAACTGCGAGCAGGTGCCTGGCTTGCGCTTCTATGTGCCGAGACTTGGAGCTGGCCAGCGCGCACCTTCCCGCTGTGTGTGCTGCTGTCCGCAAACAGCCTCCAAACAAAGCAGGGCACTAAGGCAGGAGAACTAAGAGCCCCAGGAGGGAATCTGCCTGCAAGGGAACCTGTGCAGCACATCCCTTGTTCCGCTCGCCACTTCCCTGACTCTTAGGCAAAGCCCATCTCAGCTGGCTTGTAGGCATGCCTCCGTGCTCAGAAGCAGCCCCGTGGCAGGCAGGACAGTGCGGGATGTCTTCTGGGCACGCAGCATGCTGCTTCCCATGCCCGGGACAAACTGCGAGCAGGTGCCTGGCTTGCGCTTCTATCTGCCGAGACTTGGAGCTGGCCAGCGCGCACCTTCCCGCTGTGTGTGCTGCTGTCCGAAAACAGCCTCCAAACAAAGCAGGGCACTAAGTCAGGAGAAGTAAGCGCCCCAGGAGGGAATCTGCCTGCGAGGGAAGCTGTGCAGCACATCCCTTGTTCCGCTCGCCACTTCCCTGACTCTTAGGCAAAGCCCATCTCAGCTGGCTTGTAGGCGTGCCTCCGTGCTCAGAAGCAGCCCCGTGGCAGGCAGGACAGTGCGGGATGTCTTCTGGGCACGCAGCATGCTGCTTCCCATGCCCGGGACAAACTGCGAGCAGGTGCCTGGCTTGCGCTTCTATCTGCCGAGACTTGGAGCTGGCCAGCGCGCACCTTCCCGCTGTGTGTGCTGCTGTCCGCAACCAGCCTCCAAACAAAGCAGGGCACTAAGGCAAGAGAAGTAAGCGCCCCAGGAGGGAATCTGCCTGCGAGGGAAGCTGTGCAGCACATCCCTTGTTCCGCTCGCCACTTCCCTGACTCTTAGGCAAAGCCCATCTCAGCTGGCTTGTAGGCGTGCCTCCGTGCTCAGAAGCAGCCCCGTGGCAGGCAGGACAGTGCGGGATGTCTTCTGGGCACGCAGCATGCTGCTTCCCATGCCCGGGACAAACTGCGAGCAGGTGCCTGGCTTGCGCTTCTATGTGCCGAGACTTGGAGCTGGCCAGCGCGCACCTTCCCGCTGTGTGTGCTGCTGTCCGCAAACAGCCTCCAAACAAAGCAGGGCACTAAGGCAGGAGAAGTAAGCGCCCCAGGAGGGAATCTGCCTGCGAGGGAAGCTGTGCAGCACATCCCTTGTTCCGCTCGCCACTTCCCTGACTCTTAGGCAAAGCCCATCTCAGCTGGCTTGTAGGCGTGCCTCCGTGCTCAGAAGCAGCCCCGTGGCAGGCAGGACAGTGCGGGATGTCTTCTGGGCACGCAGCATGCTGCTTCCCATGCCCGGGACAAACTGCGAGCAGGTGCCTGGCTTGCGCTTCTATGTGCCGAGACTTGGAGCTGGCCAGCGCGCACCTTCCCGCTGTGTGTGCTGCTGTCCGCAAACAGCCTCCAAACAAAGCAGGGCGCTAAGGCAGGAGAAGTAAGCGCCCCAGGAGGGAATCTGCCTGCGAGGGAAGCTGTGCAGCACATCCCTTGTTCCGCTCGCCACTTCCCTGACTCTTAGGCAAAGCCCATCTCAGCTGGCTTGTAGGCGTGCCTCCGTGCTCAGAAGCAGCCCCGTGGCAGGCAGGACAGTGCGGGATGTCTTCTGGGCACGCAGCATGCTGCTTCCCATGCCCGGGACAAACTGCGAGCAGGTGCCTGGCTTGCGCTTCTATGTGCCGAGACTTGGAGCTGGCCAGCGCGCACCTTCCCGCTGTGTGTGCTGCTGTCCGCAAACAGCCTCCAAACAAAGCAGGGCACTAAGGCAGGAGAAGTAAGCGCCCCAGGAGGGAATCTGCCTGCGAGGGAAGCTGTGCAGCACATCCCTTGTTCCGCTCGACACTTCCCTGACTCTTAGGCAAAGCCCATCTCAGCTGGCTTGTAGGCATGCCTCCGTGCTCAGAAGCAGCCCCGTGGCAGGCAGGACAGTGCGGGATGTCTTCTGGGCACGCAGCATGCTGCTTCCCATGCCCGGGACAAACCGCGAGCAGGTGCCTGGCTTGCGCTTCTATGTGCCGAGACTTGGAGCTGGCCAGCGCGCACCTTCCCGCTGTGTGTGCTGCTGTCCACAAACTGCCTTCAAACAAAGCAGGGCACTAAGGCAGGAGAAGTAAGCGCCGCAGGAGGGAATCTGACTGCGAGGGAAGCTGTGCAGCACATCCCTTGTTCCGCTCGCCACTTCCCTGACTCTTAGGCAAAGCCCATCTCAGCTGGATTGTAGGCATGCCTCCGTGCTCAGAAGCAGCCCCGTGGCAGGCAGGACAGTGCGGGATGTCTTCTGGGCACGCAGCATGCTGCTTCCCACGCCCGGGACAAACTGCGAGCAGGTGCCTGGCTTGCGCTTCTATGTGCCGAGACTTGGAGCTGGCCAGCGCGCACCTTCCCGCTGTGTGTGCTGCTGTCCGCAAACAGCCTCCAAACAAAGCAGGGCACTAAGGCAAGAGAACTAAGAGCCCCAGGAGGGAATCTGCCTGCGAGGGAAGCTGTGCAGCACATCCCTTGTTCCGCTCGCCACTTCCCTGACTCTTAGGCAAAGCCCATCTCAGCTGGCTTGTAGGCGTGCCTCCGTGCTCAGAAGCAGCCCCGTGGCAGGCAGGACAGTGCGGGATGTCTTCTGGGCACGCAGCATGCTACTTCCCACGCCCGGGACAAACTGCGAGCAGGTGCCTGGCTTGCGCTTCTATGTGCCGAGACTTGGAGCTGGCCAGCGCGCACCTTCCCGCTGTGTGTGCTGCTGTCCGCAAACAGCCTCCAAACAAAGCAGGGCACTAAGGCAAGAGAAGTAAGCGCCCCAGGAGGGAATCTGCCTGCGAGGGAAGCTGTGCAGCACATCCCTTGTTCCGCTCGCCACTTCCCTGACTCTTAGGCAAAGCCCATCTCAGCTGGCTTGTAGGCATGCCTCCGTGCTCAGAAGCAGCCCCGTGGCAGGCAGGACAGTGCGGGATGTCTTCTGGGCACGCAGCATGCTGCTTCCCATGCCCGGGACAAACTGCGAGCAGGTGCCTGGCTTGCGCTTCTATGTGCCGAGACTTGGAGCTGGCCAGCGCGCACCTTCCCGCTGTATGTGCTGCTGTCCGCAAACAGGCTCCAAACAAAGCAGGGCGCTAAGGCAGGAGAACTAAGAGCCCCAGGAGGGAATCTGCCTGCGAGGGAAGCTGTGCAGCACATCCCTTGTTCCGCTCGCCACTTCCCTGACTCTTAGGCAAAGCCCATCTCAGCTGGCTTGTAGGCGTGCCTCCGTGGTCAGAAGCAGCCCCGTGGCAGGCAGGACAGTGCGGGATGTCTTCTGGGCACGCAGCATGCTGCTTCCCATGCCCGGGACAAACCGCGAGCAGGTGCCTGGCTTGCGCTTCTATGTGCCGAGAGTTGGAGCTGGCCAGCGCGCACCTTCCCGCCTTGTGTGCTGCTGTCCGCAAACAGCCTCCAAACAAAGCAGGGCACTAAGGCAAGAGAATTAAGCGCCCCAGGAGGGAATCTGCCTGCGAGGGAAGCTGTGCAGCACATCCGTTGTTCCTCTCGCCACTTCCCTGACTCTTAGGCAAAGCCCATCTCAGCTGGCTTGTAGGCGTGCCTCCGTGCTCAGAAGCAGCCCCGTGGCAGGCAGGACAGTGCGGGATGTCTTCTGGGCACGCAGCATGCTACTTCCCATGCCCGGGACAAACTGCGAGCAGGTGCCTGGCTTGCGCTTCTATGTGCCGAGACTTGGAGCTGGCCAGCGCGCACCTTCCCGCTGTGTGTGCTGCTGTCCGCAAACAGCCTCCAAACAAAGCAGGGCACTAAGGCAAGAGAACTAAGCGTCCCAGGAGGGAATCTGCCTGCGAGGGAACCTGTGCAGCACATCCCTTGTTCCGCTCGCCACTTCCCTGACTCTTAGGCAAAGCCCATCTCAGCTGGCTTGTAGGCATGCCTCCGTGCTCAGAAGCAGCCCCGTGGCAGGCAGGACAGTGCGGGATGTCTTCTGGGCACGCAGCATGCTGCTTCCCATGCCCGGGACAAACTGCGAGCAGGTGCCTGGCTTGCGCTTCTATGTGCCGAGAGTTGGAGCTGGCCAGCGCGCACCTTCCCGCTGTGTGTGCTGCTGTCCGCAAACAGCCTCCAAACAAAGCAGGGCACTAAGGCAGGAGAACTAAGAGCCCCAGGAGGGAATCTGCCTGCAAGGGAACCTGTGCAGCACATCCCTTGTTCCGCTCGCCACTTCCCTGACTCTTAGGCAAAGCCCATCTCAGCTGTTTTGTAGCTGTGTCTGCGTGCTCAGAAGCAGCCCCGTGGCAGGCAGGACAGTGCGGGATGTCTTCTGGGCACGCAGCATGCTGCTTCCCACGCCCGGGACAAACCGCGAGCAGGTGCCTCGCTTGCGCTTCAATCTGCCGAGACTTGGAGCTGACCAGCGCGCACCTTCCCGCTGTGTGTGCTGCTGTCCGCAAAGAGCCTCCAAACAAAGCAGGGCACTAAGGCAAGAGAAGTAAGCGCCCCAGGAGGGAATCTGCCTGCGAGGGAAGCTGTGCAGCACATCCCTTGTTCCGCTCGCCACTTCCCTGACTCTTAGGCAAAGCCCATCTCAGCTGGCTTGTAGGCGTGCCTCCGTGCTCAGAAGCAGCCCCGTGGCAGGCAGGACAGTGCGGGATGTCTTCTGGGCACGCAGCATGCTGCTTCCCATGCCCGGGACAAACTGCGAGCAGGTGCCTGGCTTGCGCTTCTATGTGCCGAGACTTGGAGCTGGCCAGCGCGCACCTTCCCGCTGTGTGTGCTGCTGTCCGCAAACAGCCTCCAAACAAAGCAGGGCGCTAAGGCAAGAGAAGTAAGCGCCCCAGGAGGGAATCTGCCTGCGAGGGAAGCTGTGCAGCACATCCCTTGTTCCGCTCGCCACTTCCCTGACTCTTAGGCAAAGCCCATCTCAGCTGGCTTGTAGGCGTGCCTCCGTGCTCAGAAGCAGCCCCGTGGCAGGCAGGACAGTGCGGGATGTCTTCTGGGCACGCAGCATGCTGCTTCCCATGCCCGGGACAAACTGCGAGCAGGTGCCTGGCTTGCGCTTCTATGTGCCGAGACTTGGAGCTGGCCAGCGCGCACCTTCCCGCTGTGTGTGCTGCTGTCCGCAAACAGCCTCCAAACAAAGCAGGGCACTAAGGCAGGAGAAGTAAGCGCCCCAGGAGGGAATCTGCCTGCGAGGGAAGCTGTGCAGCACATCCCTTGTTCCGCTCGCCACTTCCCTGACTCTTAGGCAAAGCCCATCTCAGCTGGCTTGTAGGCGTGCCTCCGTGCTCAGAAGCAGCCCCGTGGCAGGCAGGACAGTGCGGGATGTCTTCTGGGCACGCAGCATGCTGCTTCCCATGCCCGCGACAAACTGCGAGCAGGTGCCTGGCTTGCGCTTCTATGTGCCGAGACTTGGAGCTGGCCAGCGCGCACCTTCCCGCTGTGTGTGCTGCTGTCCGCAAACAGCCTCCAAACAAAGCAGGGCGCTAAGGCAGGAGAACTAAGAGCCCCAGGAGGGAATCTGCCTGCGAGGGAAGCTGTGCAGCACATCCCTTGTTCCGCTCACCACTTCCCTGACTCTTAGGCAAAGCCCATCTCAGCTGGCTTGTAGGCGTGCCTCCGTGCTCAGAAGCAGCCCCGTGGCAGGCAGGACAGTGCGGGATGTCTTCTGGGCACGCAGCATGCTGCTTCCCATGCCCGGGACAAACCGCGAGCAGGTGCCTCGCTTGCGCTTCTATGTGCCGAGAGTTGGAGCTGGCCAGCGCGCACCTTCCCGCTGTGTGTGCTGCTGTCCGCAAACAGCCTCCAAACAAAGCAGGGCACTAAGGCAGGAGAAGTAAGCGCCCCAGGAGGGAATCTGCCTGCGAGGGAAGCTGTGCAGCACATCCCTTGTTCCGCTCGCCACTTCCCTGACTCTTAGGCAAAGCCCATCTCAGCTGGCTTGTAGGCATGCCTCCGTGCTCAGAAGCAGCCCCGTGGCAGGCAGGACAGTGCGGGATGTCTTCTGGGCACGCAGCATGCTGCTTCCCATGCCCGGGACAAACTGCGAGCAGGTGCCTGGCTTGCGCTTCTATGTGCCGAGACTTGGAGCTGGCCAGCGCGCACCTTCCCGCTGTGTGTGCTGCTGTCCGCAAACAGCCTCCAAACAAAGCAGGGCGCTAAGGCAGGAGAACTAAGAGCCCCAGGAGGGAATCTGCCTGCGAGGGAAGCTGTGCAGCACATCCCTTGTTCCGCTCGCCACTTCCCTGACTCTTAGGCAAAGCCCATCTCAGCTGGCTTGTAGGCGTGCCTCCGTGCTCAGAAGCAGCCCCGTGGCAGGCAGGACAGTGCGGGATGTCTTCTGGGCACGCAGCATGCTGCTTCCCACGCCCGGGACAAACCGAGAGCAGGTGCCTCGCTTGCGCTTCAATCTGCCGAGACTTGGAGCTGACCAGCGCGCACCTTCCCGCTGTGTGTGCTGCTGTCCGCAAACAGCCTCCAAACAAAGCAGGGCACTAAGGCAAGGGAAGCATGCGCCCCAGGAGGGAATCTGCCTGCGAGGGAAGCTGTGCAGCACATCCCTTGTTCCGCTCGCCACTTCCCTGACTCTTAGGCAAAGCCCATCTCAGCTGGCTTGTAGGCGTGCCTCCGTGCTCAGAAGCAGCCCCGAGGAAGGCAGGACAGTGCGGGATGTCTTCTGGGCACGCAGCATGCTGCTTCCCATGCCCGGGACAAACTGCGAGCAGGTGCCTCGCTTGCGCTTCTATGTGCCGAGACTTGGAGCTGGCCAGCGCGCACCTTCCCGCTGTGTGTGCTGCTGTCCGCAAACAGCCTCCAAACAAAGCAGGGCACTAAGGCTAGAGAACTAAGCGCCCCAGGAGGGAATCTGCCTGCGAGGGAAGCTGTGCAGCACATCCCTTGTTCCGCTCGCCACTTCCCTGACTCTTAGGCAAAGCCCATCTCAGCTGGCTTGTAGGCGTGCCTCCGTGCTCAGAAGCAGCCCCGTGGCAGGCAGGACAGTGCGAGATGTCTTCTGGGCATGCAGCATGCTGCTTCCCATGCCCGGGACAAACCGCGAGCAGGTGCCTGGCTTGCGCTTCTATGTGCCGAGACTTGGAGCTGGCCAGCGCGCACCTTCCCGCTGTGTGTGCTGCTGTCCGCAAACAGCCTCCAAACAAAGCAGGGCACTAAGGCAAGAGAAGTAAGCGCCCCAGGAGGGAATCTGCCTGCGAGGGAAGCTGTGCAGCACATCCCTTGTTCCGCTCGCCACTTCCCTGACTCTTAGGCAAAGCCCATCGCAGCTGGCTTGTAGGCATGCCTCCGTGCTCAGAAGCAGCCCCGTGGCAGGCAGGACAGTGCGAGATGTCTTCTGGGCACGCAGCATGCTGCTTCCCACGCCCGGGACAAACTGCGAGCAGGTGCCTGGCTTGCGCTTCAATCTGCCGAGACTTGGAGCTGGCCAGCGCGCACCTTCCCGCTGTGTGTGCTGCTGTCCGCAAACAGCCTCCAAACAAAGCAGGGCACTAAGGCAGGAGAACTAAGAGCCCCAGGAGGGAATCTGCCTGCAAGGGAACCTGTGCAGCACATCCCTTGTTCCGCTCGCCACTTCCCTGACTCTTAGGCAAAGCCCATCTCAGCTGGCTTGTAGGCATGCCTCCGTGCTCAGAAGCAGCCCCGTGGCAGGCAGGACAGTGCGGGATGTCTTCTGGGCACGCAGCATGCTGCTTCCCACGCCCGGGACAAACCGAGAGCAGGTGCCTCGCTTGCGCTTCAATCTGCCGAGACTTGGAGCTGACCAGCGCGCACCTTCCCGCTGTGTGTGCTGCTGTCCGCAAACAGCCTCCAAACAAAACAGGGCACTAAGGCAAGAGAAGTCAGCGTCCCAGGAGGGAATCTGCCTGCGAGGGAAGCTGTGCAGCACATCCCTTGTTCCGCTCGACACTTCCCTGACTCTTAGGCAAAGCCCATCTCAGCTGGCTTGTAGGCGTGCCTCCGTGCTCAGAAGCAGCCCCGTGGCAGGCAGGACAGTGCGGGATGTCTTCTGGGCACGCAGCATGCTGCTTCCCATGCCCGGGACAAACCGCGAGCAGGTGCCTGGCTTGCGCTTCTATGTGCCGAGACTTGGAGCTGGCCAGCACGCACCTTCCCGCAGTGTGTGCTGCTGTCCGCAAACAGCCTCCAAACAAAGCAGGGCACTAAGGCAGGAGAACTAAGAGCCCCAGGAGGGAATCTGCCTGCGAGGGAAGCTGTGCAGCACATCCCTTGTTCCGCTCGCCACTTCCCTGACTCTTAGGCAAAGCCCATCTCAGCTGGCTTGTAGGCGTGCCTCCGTGCTCAGAAGCAGCCCCGTGGCAGGCAGGACAGTGCGGGATGTCTTCTGGGCACGCAGCATGCTGCTTCCCATGCCCGGGACAAACTGCGAGCAGGTGCCTGGCTTGCGCTTCTATGTGCCGAGACTTGGAGCTGGCCAGCGCGCACCTTCCCGCTGTGTGTGCTGCTGTCCGCAAACAGCCTCCAAACAAAGCAGGGCACTAAGGCAAGAGAAGTAAGCGCCCCAGGAGGGAATCTGCCTGCGAGGGAAGCTGTGCAGCACATCCCTTGTTCCGCTCGCCACTTCCCTGACTCTTAGGCAAAGCCCATCTCAGCTGGCTTGTAGGCGTGCCTCCGTGCTCAGAAGCAGCCCCGTGGCAGGCAGGACAGTGCGGGATGTCTTCTGGGCACGCAGCATGCTGCTTCCCATGCCCGGGACAAACTGCGAGCAGGTGCCTCGCTTGCGCTTCTATGTGCCGAGACTTGGAGCTGGCCAGCGCGCACCTTCCCGCTGTGTGTGCTGCTGTCCGCAAACAGCCTCCAAACAAAGCAGGGCACTAAGGCAAGAGAAGTAAGCGCCCCAGGAGGGAATCTGCCTGCGAGGGAAGCTGTGCAGCACATCCCTTGTTCCGCTCGCCACTTCCCTGACTCTTAGGCAAAGCCCATCTCAGCTGGCTTGTAGGCGTGCCTCCGTGCTCAGAAGCAGCCCCGTGGCAGGCAGGACAGTGCGGGATGTCTTCTGGGCACGCAGCATGCTGCTTCCCATGCCCGGGACAAACTGCGAGCAGGTGCCTGGCTTGCGCTTCTATGTGCCGAGACTTGGAGCTGGCCAGCGCGCACCTTCCCGCTGTGTGTGCTGCTGTCCGCAAAGAGCCTCCAAACAAAGCAGGGCACTAAGGCAAGAGAAGTAAGCGCCCCAGGAGGGAATCTGCCTGCGAGGGAACCTGTGCAGCACATCCCTTGTTCCGCTCGCCACTTCCCTGACTCTTAGGCAAAGCCCATCTCAGCTGGCTTGTAGGCGTGCCTCCGTGCTCAGAAGCAGCCCCGAGGAAGGCAGGACAGTGCGGGATGTCTTCTGGGCACGCAGCATGCTGCTTCCCACGCCCGGGACAAACTGCGAGCAGGTGCCTGGCTTGCGCTTCTATGTGCCGAGACTTGGAGCTGGCCAGCGCGCACCTTCCCGCTGTGTGTGCTGCTGTCCGCAAACAGCCTCCAAACAAAGCAGGGCACTAAGGCAAGAGAAGTAAGCGCCCCAGGAGGGAATCTGCCTGCGAGGGAACCTGTGCAGCACATCCCTTGTTCCGCTCGCCACTTCCCTGACTCTTAGGCAAAGCCCATCTCAGCTGGCTTGTAGGCGTGCCTCCGTGCTCAGAAGCAGCCCCGTGGCAGGCAGGACAGTGCGGGATGTCTTCTGGGCACGCAGCATGCTGCTTCCCATGCCCGGGACAAACTGCGAGCAGGTGCCTGGCTTGCGCTTCTATGTGCCGAGACTTGGAGCTGGCCAGCGCGCACCTTCCCGCTGTGTGTGCTGCTGACCGCAAACAGCCTCCAAACAAAGCAGGGCACTAAGGCAAGAGAAGTAAGCGCCCCAGGAGGGAATCTGCCTGCGAGGGAACCTGTGCAGCACATCCCTTGTTCCGCTCAACACTTCCCTGACTCTTAGGCAAAGCCCATCTCAGCTGGCTTGTAGGCGTGCCTCCGTGCTCAGAAGCAGCCCCATGGCAGGCAGGACAGTGCGGGATGTCTTCTGGGCACGCAGCATGCTGCTTCCCATGCCCGGGACAAACTGCGAGCAGGTGCCTGGCTTGCGCTTCTATGTGCCGAGACTTGGAGCTGGCCAGCGCGCACCTTCCCGCTGTGTGTGCTGCTGTCCGCAAACAGCCTCCAAACAAAGCAGGGCACTAAGGCAAGAGAAGTAAGCGCCCCAGGAGGGAATCTGCCTGCGAGGGAAGCTGTGCAGCACATCCCTTGTTCCGCTCGCCACTTCCCTGACTCTTAGGCAAAGCCCATCTCAGCTGGCTTGTAGGCGTGCCTCCGTGCTCAGAAGCAGCCCCGTGGCAGGCAGGACAGTGCGAGATGTCTTCTGGGCACGCAGCATGCTGCTTCCCATGCCCGGGACAAACTGCGAGCAGGTGCCTGGCTTGCGCTTCTATGTGCCGAGACTTGGAGCTGGCCAGCGCGCACCTTCCCGCTGTGTGTGCTGCTGTCCGCAAAGAGCCTCCAAACAAAGCAGGGCACTAAGGCAAGAGAAGTAAGCGCCCCAGGAGGGAATCTGCCTGCGAGGGAAGCTGTGCAGCACATCCCTTGTTCCGCTCGCCACTTCCCTGACTCTTAGGCAAAGCCCATCGCAGCTTGCTTGTAGGCGTGCCTCCGTGCTCAGAAGCAGGCCCGTGGCAGGCAGGACAGTGCGGGATGTCTTCTGGGCACGCAGCATGCTGCTTCCCACGCCCGGGACAAACTGCGAGCAGGTGCCTGGCTTGCGCTTCTATGTGCCGAGACTTGGAGCTGGCCAGCGCGCACCTTCCCGCTGTGTGTGCTGCTGTCCGCAAACAGCCTCCAAACAGAGCAGGGCACTAAGGCAAGAGAAGTAAGCGCCCCAGGAGGGAATCTGCCTGCGAGGGAAGCTGTGCAGCACATCCCTTGTTCCGCTCGCCACTTCCCTGACTCTTAGGCAAAGCCCATCTCAGCTGGCTTGTAGGCGTGCCTCCGTGCTCAGAAGCAGCCCCGTGGCAGGCAGGACAGTGCGGGATGTCTTCTGGGCACGCAGCATGCTGCTTCCCACGCCCGGGACAAACTGCGAGCAGGTGCCTCGCTTGCGCTTCTATGTGCCGAGACTTGGAGCTGGCCAGCGCGCACCTTCCCGCTGTGTGTGCTGCTGTCCGCAAACAGCCTCCAAACAAAGCAGGGCACTAAGGCAAGAGAAGTAAGCACCCCAGGAGGGAATCTGCCTGCGAGGGAAGCTGTGCAGCACATCCCTTGTTCCGCTCGCCACTTCCCTGACTCTTAGGCAAAGCCCATCTCAGCTGGCTTGTAGGCGTGCCTCCGTGCTCAGAAGCAGCCCCGTGGCAGGCAGGACAGTGCGGGATGTCTTCTGGGCACGCAGCATGCTGCTTCCCATGCCCGGGACAAACTGCGAGCAGGTGCCTGGCTTGCGCTTCTATGTGCCGAGACTTGGAGCTGGCCAGCGCGCACCTTCCCGCTGTGTGTGCTGCTGTCCGCAAAGAGCCTCCAAACAAAGCAGGGCACTAAGGCAAGAGAAGTAAGCGCCCCAGGAGGGAATCTGCCTGCGAGGGAACCTGTGCAGCACATCCCTTGTTCCGCTCGCCACTTCCCTGACTCTTAGGCAAAGCCCATCTCAGCTGGCTTGTAGGCGTGCCTCCGTGCTCAGAAGCAGCCCCGAGGAAGGCAGGACAGTGCGGGATGTCTTCTGGGCACGCAGCATGCTGCTTCCCACGCCCGGGACAAACTGCGAGCAGGTGCCTGGCTTGCGCTTCTATGTGCCGAGACTTGGAGCTGGCCAGCGCGCACCTTCCCGCTGTGTGTGCTGCTGTCCGCAAACAGCCTCCAAACAAAGCAGGGCACTAAGGCAAGAGAAGTAAGCGCCCCAGGAGGGAATCTGCCTGCGAGGGAACCTGTGCAGCACATCCCTTGTTCCGCTCGCCACTTCCCTGACTCTTAGGCAAAGCCCATCTCAGCTGGCTTGTAGGCGTGCCTCCGTGCTCAGAAGCAGCCCCGTGGCAGGCAGGACAGTGCGGGATGTCTTCTGGGCACGCAGCATGCTGCTTCCCATGCCCGGGACAAACTGCGAGCAGGTGCCTGGCTTGCGCTTCTATGTGCCGAGACTTGGAGCTGGCCAGCGCGCACCTTCCCGCTGTGTGTGCTGCTGACCGCAAACAGCCTCCAAACAAAGCAGGGCACTAAGGCAAGAGAAGTAAGCGCCCCAGGAGGGAATCTGCCTGCGAGGGAACCTGTGCAGCACATCCCTTGTTCCGCTCAACACTTCCCTGACTCTTAGGCAAAGCCCATCTCAGCTGGCTTGTAGGCGTGCCTCCGTGCTCAGAAGCAGCCCCATGGCAGGCAGGACAGTGCGGGATGTCTTCTGGGCACGCAGCATGCTGCTTCCCATGCCCGGGACAAACTGCGAGCAGGTGCCTGGCTTGCGCTTCTATGTGCCGAGACTTGGAGCTGGCCAGCGCGCACCTTCCCGCTGTGTGTGCTGCTGTCCGCAAACAGCCTCCAAACAAAGCAGGGCACTAAGGCAAGAGAAGTAAGCGCCCCAGGAGGGAATCTGCCTGCGAGGGAAGCTGTGCAGCACATCCCTTGTTCCGCTCGCCACTTCCCTGACTCTTAGGCAAAGCCCATCTCAGCTGGCTTGTAGGCGTGCCTCCGTGCTCAGAAGCAGCCCCGTGGCAGGCAGGACAGTGCGAGATGTCTTCTGGGCACGCAGCATGCTGCTTCCCATGCCCGGGACAAACTGCGAGCAGGTGCCTGGCTTGCGCTTCTATGTGCCGAGACTTGGAGCTGGCCAGCGCGCACCTTCCCGCTGTGTGTGCTGCTGTCCGCAAAGAGCCTCCAAACAAAGCAGGGCACTAAGGCAAGAGAAGTAAGCGCCCCAGGAGGGAATCTGCCTGCGAGGGAAGCTGTGCAGCACATCCCTTGTTCCGCTCGCCACTTCCCTGACTCTTAGGCAAAGCCCATCGCAGCTTGCTTGTAGGCGTGCCTCCGTGCTCAGAAGCAGGCCCGTGGCAGGCAGGACAGTGCGGGATGTCTTCTGGGCACGCAGCATGCTGCTTCCCACGCCCGGGACAAACTGCGAGCAGGTGCCTGGCTTGCGCTTCTATGTGCCGAGACTTGGAGCTGGCCAGCGCGCACCTTCCCGCTGTGTGTGCTGCTGTCCGCAAACAGCCTCCAAACAGAGCAGGGCACTAAGGCAAGAGAAGTAAGCGCCCCAGGAGGGAATCTGCCTGCGAGGGAAGCTGTGCAGCACATCCCTTGTTCCGCTCGCCACTTCCCTGACTCTTAGGCAAAGCCCATCTCAGCTTGCTTGTAGGCGTGCCTCCGTGCTCAGAAGCAGCCCCGTGGCAGGCAGGACAGTGCGGGATGTCTTCTGGGCACGCAGCATGCTGCTTCCCACGCCCGGGACAAACTGCGAGCAGGTGCCTGGCTTGCGCTTCTATGTGCCGAGACTTGGAGCTGACCAGCGCGCACCTTCCCGCTGTGTGTGCTGCTGTCCGCAAACAGCCTCCAAACAGAGCAGGGCACTAAGGCAAGAGAAGTAAGCGCCCCAGGAGGGAATCTGCCTGCGAGGGAAGCTGTGCAGCACATCCCTTGTTCCGCTCGCCACTTCCCTGACTCTTAGGCAAAGCCCATCGCAGCTTGCTTGTAGGCGTGCCTCCGTGCTCAGAAGCAGCCCCGTGGCAGGCAGGACAGTGCGGGATGTCTTCTGGGCACGCAGCATGCTGCTTCCCACGCCCGGGACAAACTGCGAGCAGGTGCCTGGCTTGCGCTTCTATGTGCCGAGACTTGGAGCTGGCCAGCGCGCACCTTCCCGCTGTGTGTGCTGCTGTCCGCAAACAGCCTCCAAACAGAGCAGGGCACTAAGGCAAGAGAAGTAAGCGCCCCAGGAGGGAATCTGCCTGCGAGGGAAGCTGTGCAGCACATCCCTTGTTCCGCTCGCCACTTCCCTGACTCTTAGGCAAAGCCCATCTCAGCTTGCTTGTAGGCGTGCCTCCGTGCTCAGAAGCAGCCCCGTGGCAGGCAGGACAGTGCGGGATGTCTTCTGGGCACGCAGCATGCTGCTTCCCACGCCCGGGACAAACTGCGAGCAGGTGCCTGGCTTGCGCTTCTATGTGCCGAGACTTGGAGCTGGCCAGCGCGCACCTTCCCGCTGTGTGTGCTGCTGTCCGCAAACAGCCTCCAAACAGAGCAGGGCACTAAGGCAAGAGAAGTAAGCGCCCCAGGAGGGAATCTGCCTGCGAGGGAAGCTGTGCAGCACATCCCTTGTTCCGCTCGCCACTTCCCTGACTCTTAGGCAAAGCCCATCTCAGCTGGCTTGTAGGCGTGCCTCCGTGCTCAGAAGCAGCCCCGAGGAAGGCAGGACAGTGCGAGATGTCTTCTGGGCACGCAGCATGCTGCTTCCCATGCCCGGGACAAACTGCGAGCAGGTGCCTGGCTTGCGCTTCTATGTGCCGAGAGTTGGAGCTGGCCAGCGCGCACCTTCCCGCTGTGTGTGCTGCTGTCCGCAAACAGCCTCCAAACAGAGTAGGGCACTAAGGCAAGAGAAGTAAGCGCCCCAGGAGGGAATCTGCCTGCGAGGGAAGCTGTGCAGCACATCCCTTGTTCTGCTCGCCACTTCCCTGACTCTTAGGCAAAGCCCATCTCAGCTGGCTTGTAGGCGTGCCTCCGTGCTCAGAAGCAGCCCCGTGGCAGGCAGGACAGTGCGAGAAGTAATCGGGGCATGCAGCATGCTGCTTCCCATGCCCGCGACAAACTGCGAGCAGGTGCCTGGCTTGCGCTTCTATGTGCCGAGACTTGGAGCTGGCCAGCGCGCACCTTCCCGCTGTGTGTGCTGCTGTCCGCAACCAGCCTCCTAACAAAGCAGGGCACTAAGGCAAGAGAAGTAAGCACCCCAGGAGGGAATCTGCCTGCGAGGGAAGCTGTGCAGCACATCCCTTGTTCCGCTCGCCACTTCCTGACTCTTAGGCAAAGCCCATCTCAGCTGGCTTGTAGGCGTGCCTCCGTGCTCAGAAGCAGCCCCGTGGCAGGCAGGACAGTGCGAGAAGTACTCTGGGCATGCAGCATGCTGCTTCCCATGCCCGCGACAAACTGCGAGCAGGTGCCTGGCTTGCGCTTCTATGTGCCGAGACTTGGAGCTGGCCAGCGCGCACCTTCCCGCTGTGTGTGCTGCTGTCCGCAAACAGCCTCCAAACAAAGCAGGGCACTAAGGCAAGAGAAGTAAGCGCCAAAGGAGGGAATCTGCCTGCGAGGGAAGCTGTGCAGCACATCCCTTGTTCCGCTCGCCACTTCCTGACTCTTAGGCAAAGCCCATCTCAGCTTGCTTGTAGGCGTGCCTCCGTGCTCAGAAGCAGCCCCGAGGAAGGCAGGACAGTGCGAGATGTCTTCTGGGCACACAGCATGCTGCTTCCCATGCCCGGGACAAACTGCGAGCAGGTGCCTCGCTTGCGCTTCAATCTGCTGAGACTTGGAGCTGGCCAGCGCGCACCTTCCCGCTGTGTGTGCTGCTGTCCGCAACCAGCCTCCAAACAAAGCAGGGCACTAAGGCAAGAGAAGTAAGCGCCCCAGGAGGGAATCTGCCTGCGAGGGAAGCTGTGCAGCACATCCCTTGTTCTGCTCGCCACTTCCCTGACTCTTAGGCAAAGCCCATCTCAGCTTGCTTGTAGGCCTGCCTCCGTGCTCAGAAGCAGCCCCGAGGAAGGCAGGACAGTGCGAGAAGTAATCGGGGCATGCAGCATGCTGCTTCCCATGCCCGCGACAAACTGCGAGCAGGTGCCTGGCTTGCGCTTCTATGTGCCGAGACTTGGAGCTGGCCAGCGCGCACCTTCCCGCTGTGTGTGCTGCTGTCCGCAAACAGCCTCCAAACAAAGCAGGGCACTAAGGCAAGAGAAGTAAGCGCCCCCGGAGGGAATCTGCCTGCGAGGGAAGCTGTGCAGCACATCCCTTGTTCCGCTCACCACTTCCCTGACTCTTAGGCAAAGCCCATCTCAGCTTGCTTGTAGGCGTGCCTCCGTGCTCAGAAGCAGCCCCGTGGCAGGCAGGACAGTGCGGGATGTCTTCTGGGCACGCAGCATGCTGCTTCCCACGCCCGGGACAAACCGAGAGCAGGTGCCTCGCTTGCGCTTCTATGTGCCGAGACTTGGAGCTGGCCAGCGCGCACCTTCCCGCTGTGTGTGCTGCTGTCCGCAAACAGCCTCCAAACAAAGCAGGGCACTAAGGCAGGAGAACTAAGAGCCCCAGGAGGGAATCTGCCTGCGAGGGAACCTGTGCAGCACATCCCTTGTTCCGCTCGCCACTTCCCTGACTCTTAGGCAAAGCCCATCTCAGCTTGCTTGTAGGCCTGCCTCCGTGCTCAGAAGCAGCCCCGAGGAAGGCAGGACAGTGCGAGAAGTAATCGGGGCATGCAGCATGCTGCTTCCCATGCCCGCGACAAACTGCGAGCAGGTGCCTGGCTTGCGCTTCTATGTGCCGAGACTTGGAGCTGGCCAGCGCGCACCTTCCCGCTGTGTGTGCTGCTGTCCGCAAACAGCCTCCAAACAAAGCAGGGCACTAAGGCAAGAGAAGTAAGCGCCCCCGGAGGGAATCTGCCTGCGAGGGAAGCTGTGCAGCACATCCCTTGTTCCGCTCACCACTTCCCTGACTCTTAGGCAAAGCCCATCGCAGCTTGCTTGTAGGCGTGCCTCCGTGCTCAGAAGCAGCCCCGTGGCAGGCAGGACAGTGCGGGATGTCTTCTGGGCACGCAGCATGCTGCTTCCCACGCCCGGGACAAACCGAGAGCAGGTGCCTCGCTTGCGCTTCTATGTGCCGAGACTTGGAGCTGGCCAGCGCGCACCTTCCCGCTGTGTGTGCTGCTGTCCGCAAACAGCCTCCAAACAAAGCAGGGCACTAAGTCAGGAGAACTAAGAGCCCCAGGAGGGAATCTGCCTGCGAGGGAACCTGTGCAGCACATCCCTTGTTCCGCTCGCCACTTCCCTGACTCTTAGGCAAAGCCCATCTCAGCTGGCTTGTAGGCGTGCCTCCGTGCTCAGAAGCAGCCCCGAGGAAGGCAGGACAGTGCGAGATGTCTTCTGGGCACGCAGCATGCTGCTTCCCATGCCCGGGACAAACTGCGAGCAGGTGCCTCGCTTGCGCTTCTATGTGCCGAGAGTTGGAGCTGGCCAGCGCGCACCTTCCCGCTGTGTGTGCTGCTGTCCGCAAACAGCCTCCAAACAGAGCAGGGCACTAAGGCAAGAGAAGTAAGCGCCCCAGGAGGGAATCTGCCTGCGAGGGAACCTGTGCAGCACATCCCTTGTTCTGCTCGCCACTTCCCTGACTCTTAGGCAAAGCCCATCTCAGCTGGCTTGTAGGCGTGCCTCCGTGCTCAGAAGCAGCCCCGTGGCAGGCAGGACAGTGCGAGAAGTACTCTGGGCATGCAGCATGCTGCTTCCCATGCCCGCGACAAACTGCGAGCAGGTGCCTGGCTTGCGCTTCTATGTGCCGAGACTTGGAGCTGGCCAGCGCGCACCTTCCCGCTGTGTGTGCTGCTGTCCGCAACCAGCCTCCTAACAAAGCAGGGCACTAAGGCAAGAGAAGTAAGCACCCCAGGAGGGAATCTGCCTGCGAGGGAAGCTGTGCAGCACATCCCTTGTTCCGCTCGCCACTTCCTGACTCTTAGGCAAAGCCCATCTCAGCTTGCTTGTAGGCGTGCCTCCGTGCTCAGAAGCAGCCCCGTGGCAGGCAGGACAGTGCGAGAAGTACTCTGGGCATGCAGCATGCTGCTTCCCATGCCCGCGACAAACTGCGAGCAGGTGCCTGGCTTGCGCTTCTATGTGCCGAGACTTGGAGCTGGCCAGCGCGCACCTTCCCGCAGTGTGTGCTGCTGTCCGCAAACAGCCTCCAAACAAAGCAGGGCACTAAGGCAAGAGAAGTAAGCGCCCCAGGAGGGAATCTGCCTGCGAGGGAAGCTGTGCAGCACATCCCTTGTTCCGCTCGCCACTTCCCTGACTCTTAGGCAAAGCCCATCTCAGCTGGCTTGTAGGCGTGCCTCCGTGCTCAGAAGCAGCCCCGTGGCAGGCAGGACAGTGCGAGAAGTACTCTGGGCATGCAGCATGCTGCTTCCCATGCCCGCGACAAACTGCGAGCAGGTGCCTGGCTTGCGCTTCTATGTGCCGAGACTTGGAGCTGGCCAGCGCGCACCTTCCCGCTGTGTGTGCTGCTGTCCGCAAACAGCCTCCTAACAAAGCAGGGCACTAAGGCAAGAGAAGTAAGCACCCCAGGAGGGAATCTGCCTGCGAGGGAAGCTGTGCAGCACATCCCTTGTTCCACTCGCCACTTCCTGACTCTTAGGCAAAGCCCATCTCAGCTGGCTTGTAGGCGTGCCTCCGTGCTCAGAAGCAGCCCCGTGGCAGGCAGGACAGTGCGGGATGTCTTCTGGGCACGCAGCATGCTGCTTCCCACGCCCGGGACAAACTGCGAGCAGGTGCCTGGCTTGCGCTTCTATGTGCCGAGACTTGGAGCTGGCCAGCGCGCACCTTCCCGCTGTGTGTGCTGCTGTCCGCAAACAGCCTCCAAACAAAGCAGGGCACTAAGGCAAGAGAAGTAAGCACCCCAGGAGGGAATCTGCCTGCGAGGGAACCTGTGCAGCACATCCCTTGTTCCGCTCGCCACTTCCCTGACTCTTAGGCAAAGCCCATCTCAGCTGGCTTGTAGGCGTGCCTCCGTGCTCAGAAGCAGCCCCATGGCAGGCAGGACAGTGCAGGATGTCTTCTGGGCACGCAGCATGCTGCTTCCCATGCCCGGGACAAACTGCGAGCAGGTGCCTGGCTTGCGCTTCTATGTGCCGAGACTTGGAGCTGGCCAGCGCGCACCTTCCCGCTGTGTGTGCTGCTGTCCGCAAAGAGCCTCCAAACAAAGCAGGGCACTAAGGCAAGAGAAGTAAGCGCCCCAGGAGGGAATCTGCCTGCGAGGGAACCTGTGCAGCACATCCCTTGTTCCGCTCAACACTTCCCTGACTCTTAGGCAAAGCCCATCTCAGCTGGCTTGTAGGCGTGCCTCCGTGCTCAGAAGCAGCCCCATGGCAGGCAGGACAGTGCGAGATGTCTTCTGGGCACGCAGCATGCTGCTTCCCATGCCCGGGACAAACTGCGAGCAGGTGCCTGGCTTGCGCTTCTATGTGCCGAGACTTGGAGCTGGCCAGCGCGCACCTTCCCGCTGTGTGTGCTGCTGTCCGCAAACAGCCTCCAAACAGAGCAGGGCACTAAGGCAAGAGAAGTAAGCGCCCCAGGAGGGAATCTGCCTGCGAGGGAAGCTGTGCAGCACATCCCTTGTTCTGCTCGCCACTTCCCTCACTCTTAGGCAAAGCCCATCTCAGCTGGCTTGTAGGCGTGCCTCCGTGCTCAGAAGCAGCCCCGTGGCAGGCAGGACAGTGCGAGAAGTAATCGGGGCATGCAGCATGCTGCTTCCCATGCCCGCGACAAACTGCGAGCAGGTGCCTGGCTTGCGCTTCTATGTGCCGAGACTTGGAGCTGGCCAGCGCGCACCTTCCCGCTGTGTGTGCTGCTGTCCGCAAACAGCCTCCAAACAAAGCAGGGCACTAAGGCAAGAGAAGTAAGCGCCCCAGGAGGGAATCTGCCTGCGAGGGAAGCTGTGCAGCACATCCCTTGTTCCGCTCGCCACTTCCCTGACTCTTAGGCAAAGCCCATCTCAGCTGGCTTGTAGGCGTGCCTCCGTGCTCAGAAGCAGCCCCGAGGAAGGCAGGACAGTGCGAGATGTCTTCTGGGCACGCAGCATGCTGCTTCCCATGCCCGGGACAAACTGCGAGCAGGTGCCTGGCTTGCGCTTCTATGTGCCGAGACTTGGAGCTGGCCAGCGCGCACCTTCCCGCTGTGTGTGCTGCTGTCCGCAAACAGCCTCCAAACAGAGCAGGGCACTAAGGCAAGAGAAGTAAGCGCCCCAGGACGGAATCTGCCTGCGAGGGAAGCTGTGCAGCACATCCCTTGTTCCGCTCGCCACTTCCTGACTCTTAGGCAAAGCCCATCTCAGCTTGCTTGTAGGCGTGCCTCCGTGCTCAGAAGCAGCCCCGAGGAAGGCAGGACAGTGCGGGATGTCTTCTGGGCACGCAGCATGCTGCTTCCCACGCCCGGGACAAACTGCGAGCAGGTGCCTGGCTTGCGCTTCTATGTGCCGAGACTTGGAGCTGGCCAGCGCGCACCTTCCCGCTGTGTGTGCTGCTGTCCGCAAACAGCCTCCAAACAAAGCAGGGCACTAAGGCAAGAGAAGTAAGCGCCCCAGGAGGGAATCTGCCTGCGAGGGAAGCTGTGCAGCACATCCCTTGTTCCGCTCGCCACTTCCCTGACTCTTAGGCAAAGCCCATCTCAGCTGGCTTGTAGGCGTGCCTCCGTGCTCAGAAGCAGCCCCGAGGAAGGCAGGACAGTGCGGGATGTCTTCTGGGCACGCAGCATGCTGCTTCCCACGCCCGGGACAAACTGCGAGCAGGTGCCTGGCTTGCGCTTCTATGTGCCGAGACTTGGAGCTGGCCAGCGCGCACCTTCCCGCTGTGTGTGCTGCTGTCCGCAAACAGCCTCCAAACAAAGCAGGGCACTAAGGCAAGAGAAGTAAGCACCCCAGGAGGGAATCTGCCTGCGAGGGAAGCTGTGCAGCACATCCCTTGTTCCGCTCGCCACTTCCTGACTCTTAGGCAAAGCCCATCTCAGCTTGCTTGTAGGCGTGCCTCCGTGCTCAGAAGCAGCCGCGTGGCAGGCAGGACAGTGCGGGATGTCTTCTGGGCACACAGCATGCTGCTTCCCATGCCCGGGACAAACTGCGAGCAGGTGCCTCGCTTGCGCTTCAATCTGCTGAGACTTGGAGCTGGCCAGCGCGCACCTTCCCGCTGTGTGTGCTGCTGTCCGCAAACAGCCTCCAAACAAAGCAGGGCACTAAGGCAAGAGAAGTAAGTGCCCCAGGAGGGAATCTGCCTGCAAGGGAAGCTGTGCAGCACATCCCTTGTTCTGCTCGCCACTTCCCTGACTCTTAGGCAAAGCCCATCTCAGCTTGCTTGTAGGCCTGCCTCCGTGCTCAGAAGCAGCCCCGAGGAAGGCAGGACAGTGCGAGAAGTAATCGGGGCATGCAGCATGCTGCTTCCCATGCCCGCGACAAACTGCGAGCAGGTGCCTGGCTTGCGCTTCTATGTGCCGAGACTTGGAGCTGGCCAGCGCGCACCTTCCCGCTGTGTGTGCTGCTGTCCGCAAACAGCCTCCAAACAGAGCAGGGCACTAAGGCAAGAGAAGTAAGCGCCCCAGGAGGGAATCTGCCTGCGAGGGAAGCTGTGCAGCACATCCCTTGTTCTGCTCGCCACTTCCCTGACTCTTAGGCAAAGCCCATCTCAGCTGGCTTGTAGGCGTGCCTCCGTGCTCAGAAGCAGCCCCGTGGCAGGCAGGACAGTGCGAGAAGTACTCTGGGCATGCAGCATGCTGCTTCCCACGCCCGGGACAAACTGAGAGCAGGTGCCTCGCTTGCGCTTCTATGTGCCGAGACTTGGAGCTGGCCAGCGCGCACCTTCCCGCTGTGTGTGCTGCTGTCCGCAAACAGCCTCCAAACAAAGCAGGGCACTAAGGCAGGAGAACTAAGAGCCCCAGGAGGGAATCTGCCTGCGAGGGAAGCTGTGCAGCACATCCCTTGTTCCGCTCGCCACTTCCCTGACTCTTAGGCAAAGCCCATCTCAGCTGGCTTGTAGGCGTGCCTCCGTGCTCAGAAGCAGCCCCGAGGAAGGCAGGACAGTGCGAGAAGTAATCGGGGCATGCAGCATGCTGCTTCCCATGCCCGCGACAAACTGCGAGCAGGTGCCTGGCTTGCGCTTCTATGTGCCGAGACTTGGAGCTGGCCAGCGCGCACCTTCCCGCTGTGTGTGCTGCTGTCCGCAAACAGCCTCCAAACAAAGCAGGTCACTAAGGCAAGAGAAGTAAGCACCCCAGGAGGGAATCTGCCTGCGAGGGAAGCTGTGCAGCACATCCCTTGTTCCGCTCGCCACTTCCCTGACTCTTAGGCAAAGCCCATCTCAGCTGGCTTGTAGGCGTGCCTCCGTGCTCAGAAGCAGCCCCATGGCAGGCAGGACAGTGCGGGATGTCTTCTGGGCACGCAGCATGCTGCTTCCCATGCCCGGGACAAACTGCGAGCAGGTGCCTGGCTTGCGCTTCTATGTGCCGAGAGTTGGAGCTGGCCAGCGCGCACCTTCCCGCTGTGTGTGCTGCTGTCCGCAAACAGCCTCCAAACAGAGCAGGGCACTAAGGCAAGAGAAGTAAGCGCCCCAGGAGGGAATCTGCCTGCGAGGGAAGCTGTGCAGCACATCCCTTGTTCCGCTCGCCACTTCCTGACTCTTAGGCAAAGCCCATCTCAGCTTGCTTGTAGGTGTGCCTCCGTGCTCAGAAGCAGCCCCGTGGCAGGCAGGACAGTGCGAGAAGTACTCTGGGCATGCAGCATGCTGCTTCCCATGCCCGCGACAAACTGCGAGCAGGTGCCTGGCTTGCGCTTCTATGTGCCGAGACTTGGAGCTGGCCAGCGCGCACCTTCCCGCTGTGTGTGCTGCTGTCCGCAAACAGCCTCCAAACAAAGCAGGGCACTAAGGCAAGAGAAGTAAGCGCCCCAGGAGGGAATCTGCCTGCGAGGGAAGCTGTGCAGCACATCCCTTGTTCCGCTCGCCACTTCCCTGACTCTTAGGCAAAGCCCATCTCAGCTGGCTTGTAGGCGTGCCTCCGTGCTCAGAAGCAGCCCCGTGGCAGGCAGGACAGTGCGGGATGTCTTCTGGGCACGCAGCATGCTGCTTCCCATGCCCGCGACAAACTGCGAGCAGGTGCCTGGCTTGCGCTTCAATCTGCCGAGACTTGGAGCTGGCCAGCGCGCACCTTCCCGCTGTGTGTGCTGCTCTCCGCAAACAGCCTCCAAACAAAGCAGGGCACTAAGGCAAGAGAAGTAAGCGCCCCAGGAGGGAATCTGCCTGCAAGGGAAGCTGTGCAGCACATCCCTTGTTCCGCTCGCCACTTCCCTGACTCTTAGGCAAAGCCCATCTAAGCTTGCTTGTAGGCGTGCCTCCGTGCTCAGAAGCAGCCCCGTGGCAGGCAGGACAGTGCGAGAAGTAATCGGGGCATGCAGCATGCTGCTTCCCATGCCCGGGACAAACTGCGAGCAGGTGCCTGGCTTGCGCTTCTATGTGCCGAGACTTGGAGCTGGCCAGCGCGCACCTTCCCGCTGTGTGTGCTGCTGTCCGCAAACAGCCTCCTAACAAAGCAGGGCACTAAGGCAAGAGAAGTAAGCGCCAGAGGAGGGAATCTGCCTGCGAGGGAACCTGTGCAGCACATCCCTTGTTCCGCTCGCCACTTCCCTGACTCTTAGGCAAAGCCCATCTCAGCTGGCTTGTAGGCGTGCCTCTGTGCTCAGAAGCAGCCCCGTGGCAGGCAGGACAGTGCAAGATGTCTTCTGGGCATGCAGATTGCTGCTTCCCATGCCCGGGACAAACTGCGAGCAGGTGCCTGGCTTGCGCTTCTATGTGCCGAGACTTGGAGCTGGCCAGCGCGCACCTTCCCGCTGTGTGTGCAGCTGTCCGCAAACAGCCTCCAAACAGAGTAGGGCACTAAGGCAAGAGAAGTAAGCGCCCCAGGAGGGAATCTGCCTGCGAGGGAAGCTGTGCAGCACATCCCTTGTTCCGCTCGCCACTTCCCTGACTCTTAGGCAAAGCCCATCTCAGCTGGCTTGTAGGCGTGCCTCCGTGCTCAGAAGCAGCCCCGTGGCAGGCAGGACAGTGCAAGATGTCTTCTGGGCATGCAGATTGCTGCTTCCCATGCCCGGGACAAACTGCGAGCAGGTGCCTGGCTTGCGCTTCTATGTGCCGAGACTTGGAGCTGGCCAGCGCGCACCTTCCCGCTGTGTGTGCTGCTGTCCGCAAACAGCCTCCAAACAAAGCAGGGCACTAAGGCAAGAGAACTAAGAAGCCCCAGGAGGGAATCTGCCTGCGAGGGAAGCTGTGCAGCACATCCCTTGTTCCGCTCGCCACTTCCCTGACTCTTAGGCAAAGCCCATCTCAGCTGGCTTGTAGGCGTGCCTCCGTGCTCAGAAGCAGCCCCGTGGCAGGCAGGACAGTGCGGGATGTCTCTGGGCACGCAGCATGCTGCTTCCCATGCCCGGGACAAACTGCGAGCAGGTGCCTGGCTTGCGCTTCTATGTGCCGAGACTTGGAGCTGCCCAGCGCGCACCTTCCCGCTGTGTGTTCTGCTGTCCGCAAACAGCCTCCAAACAAAGCAGGCACTAAGGCAAGAGAATTAAGCGCCCCAGGAGGGAATGTGCCTGCGGAGGGAAGCTGTGCATGCACATCCCTTGTTCCGCACAACACTTCCCTGACTCTTAGGCAAAGCCCATCTCAGCTTGCTTGTAGGCCTGCCTCCGTGCTCAGAAGCAGCCCGAGAAGGCAGGACAGTGCGAGAAGTAATCGGGGCATGCAGCATGCTGCTTCCCATGCCCGCGACAAACTGCGAGCAGGTGCCTGGCTTGTGCTTCTATGTGCCGAGACTTGGAGCTGGCCAGCGCGCACCTTCCCGCTGTGTGTGCTGCTGTCCGCAACCAGCCTCCTAACAAAGCAGGGCACTAAGGCAAGAGAAGTAAGCGCCCCAGGAGGGAATCTGCCTGCGAGGGAAGCTGTGCAGCACATCCCTTGTTCTGCTCGCCACTTCCTGACTCTTAGGCAAAAGCCATCTCAGCTGGCTTGTAGGCGTGCCTCCGTGCTCAGAAGCAGCCCCGTGGCAGGCAGGACAGTGCGAGAAGTACTCTGGGCATGCAGCATGCTGCTTCCCATGCCCGCGACAACTGCGAGCAGGTGCCTGGCTTGCGCTTCTATGTGCCGAGACTTGGAGCTGGCCAGCGCGCACTTCCCGCTGTGTGTGCTGCTGTCCGCAAACAGCCTCCAACAGAGTAGGGCACTAAGGCAAGAGAAGTCAGCGTCCCAGGAGGAAGTCTGCCTGCGAGGGAAGCTGTGCAGCACATCCCCTTGTTCCGCTCGCCACTTCCCTGACTCTTAGGCAAAGCCCATCTCAGCTGGCTTGTAGGCGTGCCTCCGTGCTCAGAAGCAGCCCCGTGCAGGCAGGACAGTGCAAGATGTCCTTCTGGCATGCAGATTGCTGCTTCCATGCCCGGGACAAACTGCGAGCAGGTGCCTGGCTTGCGCTTCTATGTGCCGAGACTTGGAGCTGGCCAGCGCGCACCTTCCCGCTGTGTGTGCTGCTGTCCGCAAACAGCCTCCAAACAAAGCAGGGCACTAAGGCAAGGAACTAGAGCCCCCAGGAGGGAATCTGCCTGCGAGGGAAGCTGTGCAGCACATCCCTTGTTCCGCTCGCCACTTCCCTGACTCTTAGGCAAAGCCCATCTCAGCTGGCTTGTAGGCGTGCCTCCGTGCTCAGAAGCAGCCCCGTGGCAAGGCAGGACAGTGCGGGAGTCTTCTGGGCACGCAGCATGCTGCTTCCCATGCCCGGGACAAACTGCGAGCAGGTGCCTGGCTTGCGCTTCTATGTGCCGAGACTTGGAGCTGGCCAGCGGCGCACCTTCCCGCTGTGTGTGCTGCTGTCCGCAACCAGCCTCCAAACAAAGCAGGGCACTAAGGCAAGAGAAGTCAGCGTCCCAGGAGGGAATCTGCCTGCGAGGGAACCTGTGCAGCACATCCCTTGTTCCGCTCGCCACTTCCCTGACTCTTAGGCAAAGCCATCCTCAGCTGCTTGTAGGCGTGCCTCCGTGCTCAGAAGCAGCCCTGTGGCAGGCAGGACAGTGCGGGATGTCTTCTGGGCACGCAGCATGCTGCTTCCCATGCCCGGGACAAACCGCGAGCAGGTGCCTGGCTTGCGCTTCTATGTGCCGAGACTTGGAGCTGGCCAGCGCGCACCTTCCCGCTGTGTGTGCTGCTGTCCGCAAACAGCCTCCAAACAAAGCAGGGCACTAAGGCAAGAGAAGTAAGCGCCCCAGGAGGGAATCTGCCTGCGAGGGAAGCTGTGCAGCACATCCCTTGTTCCGCTCGCCACTTCCCTGACTCTTAGGCAAAAGCCCATCTCAGCTGGCTTGTAGGCGTGCCTCCGTGCTCAGAAGCAGCCCCGTGGCAGGCAGGACAGTGCGGGATGTCTTCTGGGCACGCAGCATGCTGCTTCCCACGCCCGGGACAAACCGAGAGCAGGTGCCTGGCTTGCGCTTCTATGTGCCGAGACTTGGAGCTGGCCAGCGCGCACCTTCCCGCTGTGTGTGCTGCTGTCCGCAAACAGCCTCCAAACAAAGCAGGGCACTAAGGCAAGAGAAGTAAGCGCCCCAGGAGGGAATCTGCCTGCGAGGGAAGCTGTGCAGCACATCCCTTGTTCCGCTCGCCACTTCCCTGACTCTTAGGCAAAGCCCATCTCAGCTTGCTTGTAGGCCTGCCTCCGTGCTCAGAAGCAGCCCGAGGAAGGCAGGACAGTGCGAGAAGTAATCGGGGCATGCAGCATGCAGCTTCCCATGCCCGCGACAAACTGCGAGCAGGTGCCTGGCTTGCGCTTCTATGTGCCGAGACTTGGAGCTGGCCAGCGCGCACCTTCCCGCTGTGTGTGCTGCTGTCCGCAAACAGCCTCCAAACAAAGCAGGGCACTAAGGCAAGAGAAGTAAGCGCCCCAGGAGGGAATCTGCCTGCGAGGGAAGCTGTGCAGCACATCCCTTGTTCCGCTCGCCACTTCCCTGACTCTTAGGCAAAGCCCATCTCAGCTGGCTTGTAGGCGTGCCTCCGTGCTCAGAAGCAGCCCCGGAAGGCAGGACAGTGCGAGATGTCTTCTGGCACGCAGCATGCTGCTTCCCATGCCCGGGACAAACTGCGAGCAGGTGCCTGGCTTGCGCTTCTATGTGCGAGACTTGGAGCTGGCCAGCGCGCACCTTCCCGCTGTGTGTGCTGCTGTCCGCAAACAGCCTCCAAACAGAGCAGGGCACTAAGGCAAGAGAAGTAAGCGCCCCAGGAGGGAATCTGCCTGCGAGGGAAGCTGTGCAGCACATCCCTTGTTCTGCTCGCCACTTCCCTGACTCTTAGGCAAAGCCCATCGCAGCTGGCTTGTAGGCGTGCCTCCGTGCTCAGAAGCAGCCCCGTGGCAGGCAGGACAGTGCGAGAAGTAATCGGGGCATGCAGCATGCTGCTTCCCATGCCCGCGACAAACTGCGAGCAGGTGCCTGGCTTGCGCTTCTATGTGCCGAGACTTGGAGCTGGCCAGCGCGCACCTTCCCGCTGTGTGTGCTGCTGTCCGCAACCAGCCTCCTAACAAAGCAGGGCACTAAGGCAAGAGAAGTAAGCACCCCAGGAGGGAATCTGCCTGCGAGGGAAGCTGTGCAGCACATCCCTTGTTCCGCTCGCCACTTCCCTGACTCTTAGGCAAAGCCCATCTCAGCTGGCTTGTAGGCGTGCCTCCGTGCTCAGAAGCAGCCCCGTGGCAGGCAGGACAGTGCGAGAAGTACTCTGGGCATGCAGCATGCTGCTTCCCATGCCCGCGACAAACTGCGAGCAGGTGCCTGGCTTGCGCTTCTAGTGCCGAGACTTGGAGCTGGCCAGCGCGCACCTTCCCGCTGTGTGTGCTGCTGTCCGCAAACAGCCTCCAAACAAAGCAGGGCACTAAGGCAAGAGAAGTAAGCGCCAAAGGAGGGAATCTGCCTGCGAGGGAACCTGTGCAGCACATCCCTTGTTCCGCTCGCCACCTTCCCTGACTCTTAGGCAAAGCCATCGCAGCTGGCTTGTAGGCGTGCCTCCGTGCTCAGAAGCAGCCCCGAGGAAGGCAGGACAGTGCGAGATGTCTTCTGGGCACACAGCATGCTGCTTCCCATGCCCGGGGACAAACTGCGAGCAGGTGCCTGGCTTGCGCTTCAATCTGCTGAGACTTGGAGCTGGCCAGCGCGCACCTTCCCGCTGTGTGTGCTGCTGTCCGCAAACAGCCTCCAAACAAAGCAGGGCACTAAGGCAGAGAGAAGTAAGCGCCCCAGAGGGAATCTGCCTGCGAGGGAAGCTGTGCAGCACATCCCTTGTTCCGCTCGCCACTTCCCTGACTCTTAGGCAAAGCCCATCTCAGCTGGCTTAGTAGGCGTGCCTCCGTGCTCAGAAGCAGCCCCGAGGAAGGCAGGACAGTGCGAGATGTCTTCTGGGCACGCAGCATGCTGCTTCCATGCCCGGGACAAACTGCGAGCAGGTGCCTGGCTTGCGCTTCTATGTGCCGAGAGTTGGAGCTGGCCAGCGTGCACCTTCCCGCTGTGTGTGCTGCTGTCCGCAAACAGCCTCCAAACAGAGCAGGGCACTAAGGCAAGAGAAGTAAGCGCCCCAGGAGGGAATCTGCCTGCGAGGGAACCTGTGCAGCACATCCCTTGTTCCGCTCGCCACTTCCCTGACTCTTAGGCAAAGCCCCATCTCAGCTTGCTTGTAGGCGTGCCTCCGTGCCAGAAGCAGCCCCGTGGCAGGCAGGACAGTGCGAGAAGTACTCTGGGCATGCAGCATGCTGCTTCCCATGCCCGCGACAAACTGCGAGCAGGTGCCTGGCTTGCGCTTCTATGTGCCGAGACTTGGAGCTGGCCAGCGCGCACCTTCCCGCAGTGTGTGCTGCTGTCCGCAAACAGCCTCCAAACAAAGCAGGGCACTAAGGCAAGAGAAGTAAGCGCCCCAGGAGGGAATCTGCCTGCGAGGGAAGCTGTGCAGCACATCCTTGTTCGCTCGCCACTTCCCTGACTCTTAGGCAAAGCCCATCTCAGCTGGCTTGTAGGCGTGCCTCCGTGCTCAGAAGCAGCCCGTGGCAGCAGGACAGTGCGAGAAGTACTCTGGGCACGCAGCATGCTGCTTCCCATGCCCGGGACAAACTGCGAGCAGGTGCCTGGCTTGCGCTTCTATGTGCCGAGACTTGGAGCTGGCCAGCGCGCACCTTCCCGCTGTGTGTGCTGTCTGTCCGCAAACAGCCTCCAAACAAAGCAGGGCACTAAGGCAAGAGAAGTAAGCGCCAAAGGAGGGAATCTGCCTGCGAGGGAACCTGTGCAGCACATCCCTTGTTCCGCTCGCCACTTCCCTGACTCTTAGGCAAAGCCCATCTCAGCTTGCTTGTAGGCCCTGCCTCCGTGCTCAGAAGCAGCCCCGAGGAAGGCAGGACAGTGCGAGAAGTAATCGGGGCATGCAGCATGCTGCTTCCCATGCCCGCGACAAACTGCGAGCAGGTGCCTGGCTTGCGCTTCTATGTGCCGAGATCTTGGAGCTGGCCAGCGCGCACCTTCCCGCTGTGTGTGCTGCTGTCCGCAAACAGCCTCCAAACAAAGCAGGGCACTAAGGCAAGAGAAGTAAGCACCCCCGGAGGGAATCTGCCTGTGAGGAAGCTGTGCAGCACAATCCCTTGTTCCGCTCACCACTTCCCTGACTCTTAGGCAAAGCCCATCTCAGCTTGCTTGTAGGCGTGCCTCCGTGCTCAGAAGCAGCCCCGTGGCAGGCAGGACAGTGCGGGAAGTCTTCTGGGCACGCAGCATGCTGCTTCCCACGCCCGGGACAAACGAGAGCAGGTGCCTCGCTTGCGCTTCTATGTGCCGAGACTTGGAGCTGGCCAGCGCGCACCTTCCCGCTGTGTGTGCTGCTGTCCGCAACCAGCCTCCTAACAAAGCAGGGCACTAAGGCAAGAGAAGTAAGCGTCCCAGGAGGGAATCTGCCTGCGAGGGAAGCTGTGCAGCACATCCCTTGTTCTGCTCGCCACTTCCCTGACTCTTAGGCAAAGCCCATCTCAGCTGGCTTGTAGGCGTGCCTCCGTGCTCAGAAGCAGCCCCGTGGCAGGCAGGACAGTGCGAGAAGTACTCTGGGCATGCAGCATGCTGCTTCCCATGCCCGCGACAAACTGCGAGCAGGTGCCTGGCTTGCGCTTCTATGTGCCGAGACTTGGAGCTGGCCAGCGCGCACCTTCCCGCTGTGAGTGCCTGCTGTCCGCAAACAGCCTCCAAACAGAGTAGGGCAACTAAGGCAAGAGAAGTCAGCGTCCCCAGAGGGAATCTGCCTGCGAGGGAAGCTGTGCAGCACATCCCTTGTTCGCTCGCCACTTCCCTGACTCTTAGGCAAAGCCCATCTCAGCTGGCTTGTAGGCGTGCCTCCGTGCTCAGAAGCAGCCCCGTGGCAGCAGGACAGTGCAAGATGTCTTCTGGGCAAGGCAGATTGCTGCTTCCCATGCCCGGGACAAACTGCGAGCAGGTGCCTGGCTTGCGCTTCTATGTGCCGAGACTTGGAGCTGGCCAGCGCGCACCTTCCCGCTGTGTGTGCTGCTGTCCGCAAACAGCCTCCAAACAAAGCAGGGCACTAAGGCAAGAGAACTAAGAGCCCCAGGAGGGAATCTGCCTGCGAGGGAAGCTGTGCAGCACATCCCTTGTTCCGCTCGCCACTTCCCTGACTCTTAGGCAAAGCCCATCTCAGCTGGCTTGTAGGCGTGCCTCCGTGCTCAGAAGCAGCCCCGTGGCAGGCAGGACAGTGCGGGATGTCTTTCTGGCACGCAGCATGCTGCTTCCCATGCCCGGGACAAACTGCGAGCAGGTGCCTGGCTTGCGCTTCTATGTGCCGAGACTTGGAGCTGGCCAGCGCGCACCTTCCCGCTGTGTGTGCTGCTGTCCGCAACCAGCCTCCAAACAAAGCAGGGCACTAAGGCAAGAGAAGTCAGCGTCCCAGGAGGGAATCTGCCTGCGAGGGAACCTGTGGCAGCACATCCCTTGTTCCGCTCGCCACTTCCTGACTCTTAGCAAAGCCCATCTCAGCTGGCTTGTAGGCGTGCCTCCGTGCTCAGAAGCAGCCCTGTGGCAGGCAGGACAGTGCGGATGTCTTCTGGGCACGCAGCATGCTGCTTCCCATGCCCGGGACAAACCGCGAGCAGTGCCTGGCTTGCGCTTCTATGTGCCGAGACTTGGAGCTGGCCAGCGCGCACCTTCCCGCTGTGTGTGCTGCTGTCCGCAAACAGCCTCCAAACAAAGCAGGCACTAAGGCAAGAGAAGTAAGCGCCCCAGGAGGGAATCTGCCTGCGAGGAAGCTGTGCAGCACATCCCTTGTTCCGCTCGCCACTTCCCTGACTCTTAGGCAAAGCCCATCTCAGCTCGGCTTGTTAGGCGTGCCTCCGTGCTCA